>NC_057802.1:179097935-179115373 GCF_018294505.1 Triticum aestivum | reverse complement strand
CTTGACGCCGGCGAGGGGGGTCCGGCGGGGACGCGCCCCTGTTCCGACCCTGGTCGGGGGAACAGGGAAGGGGAGGGAGCGATCGAGGGAGGCGGTTGGGCCGGCCGGATGGGCCAGGTGGGCCGGCCTGGCTGCGAGCTGGGCCGTCTGGTCCAGGGGGTCCTTTTCTCTTTTTTTCTCTTTCGTCTTCTGCTTTTGTATTTTCTTTTCTTTATTTTTTCTTTTCTGTTTTATTTCACTTTAAAATACTTAGGCACTTTCTAAAAAAATGTTTTCTTCACAATAATTACCAGTGCAACATTTGGCACCCACCGAACATTTTTATTTTGACTTTTGAAAACTTTGGGTGTTTGTCACTAATTCATTTTTTGAATTTGAGATGTTTTGAACTAACACTTGATTAGCAACAGTAACGGAGATGACATGGCATCATCAGGAGAGTTTTACTGTAGTCTAATTATCCGGGCATTACAGGTGGGGTCCGGCCAGATGGTCTCCTGATCATCTCTCCTCTAAGCTCCCTAACAGTAAAAAGCACCTGCTTGAAGTACTTAGGGATAGTCTCCATTGATCTCCTGAACGTGTTGTGAATGACCTTGAACCTCTGGTTATGGCCAACAACATGGAGGAACATGACCACTTGCTCTTTCATACTGGTATTGATGTTATCTTGTAGCAGCCCCTGCTCGTGAAGGTCTCGACAAGCCTGGCAAATGGTGCTCTTTTCATTCGAAGTATCCACATAGCCTCGACATCATGGTAGTTGTATATGTAATTCAGATTTTGGATCCTCTCTTGTTCCCGGATAAACATTGGACCATAGCGAATCGAAGGTCTCCAACACGACGAACAACTCTCTGGTGCATGAACATAACCCATGCCTGAATCACATTTATTGGTTCTATTGCCTGAATTATCAGCCTTATCCGTGCGTCCATAACCTAGTCGATATCGACGTTTCATTCAATCAGAAATCGATCCTACACCTTGCCTAACGGCCTAATCACCGACCTAACAAAGGGGAGAGGGGGTGCTACTTACTGGCATCGGAGACGAGGACGGCGTATGGAGAGCCATGACACAGACAAGGTCGACCAGGCGGTGGCCAACAGCAAAGGGAACACCAGATCCGCCGCAAACGCCGCCGCCGCCGCCGCCTCTAGCGCATATCTGAAATCGCAGCCACCGCCGGTGGTGAGGTAGTAGGAAAGAAAGTGGCTATGGGCAAGTGAGTAGAAAGGGGGTGAGGCTAGATTTGGCGCCGGGACGACGCGCCAGATTTCCCATCTCCCGCCATCCCCCTCGCCCTCGCGTCGCACCCGCCCGTGCGATCTCGTGCCGCACTCTGCCTGACTCACAAGAAACTGCCGATTCAAGCGTTTTCAGCGAGCCACGTTCTGGTCTGCTTTGAGAAACCAGGCAATCAAACAGACTTTTTTCTTTTTGCGCGGGCAACCAAACACGCATATATGTTGGCTGCCAACCCTGGCTCTGACCCACCCGTCCCCCAGTCCAACCCGACCCGATGCGGCTATAATAAATCTCTTCTAGTCTACCGCTGTGCCCTAGTCCCTGTAGCCGCCGGCCGCCGTCACCACCTCCACCTCCTCCTGACCCCTCCGCGTCGTCACGCGGCTCGCCGCCGCCATCGCCGTCCCTGCTGTCTCCACCCGGTCCGCCATCTTGGACATCGGATTTTCAGGTATAAGCTTTACAGTCAACCAATAATTGCTTAAACCCAAAGCAGTTAACCTCCAAGTTTTGTGCCGGTGTACATCCGGCACGCCATCTAGATCCGCCCCTTCTCCATGCCCCAGCTTCGGTCTCAGACCTTGATCTGATGCCGTGTCATCTCAAAATATAAGTCTAAGAGAAACTTTATCTCTTGTGAACTCGGGACAGTCTGCTTGCCGCAAAGTGCGTTTTCTTCTTGTTTTTATCTCTATAGAAATTAGTAGCGACTGTTGCTCATGCGGTGATCCCGTGAGAGTTGCGTCACAGCCTGAAGTGTGGTCATTGTCAGTCAAAGGCTTGCAATTTGTTTAAAGCAATTTATAGTCGAAAGGTTTAATCGCTGTAACTGCTAATTCGGTTCATTTTATCATGTATGGGCCTTCTGAAATCTGCTTGACCTAACTAATGTTCCAACGATCAAGTACTTTTGCATCTTTGCTAACTCACGGGGTTAATGCATCTTTTCTGCTTGTGAAAATCAAAAGATAAACATGTGTGCGAATCATGACTTATTCATTGATCTGCCAACATTTATCTGCCATTGGCAGGTTTCCACTCTTTGGCTTGCAAGGGACTGAATGGAGCTCAAACTAGCATTCCCCCAGGACAGCCCACCACTTTCCATCATTTCGGCTGCTAAGATTGCAGGTGTTCCCCTAATCATTGATCCGACCCTTGCCTCAGGTTCAGTGCCCACACTACACTTCAGTTCTGGGTAAGTGATCAATTTTCAAGTATAATTCTCTCCGTCTCTCTCTGATTAACTGCTACATTCCTTATGTTACAATTACTGTGGACACTTTACTACCATGATAAATGTTTGAATAGTTTCTTTAGTCGACTCTGAAGATTAGCTCTTATTTTAATCTCCTCGTCCTAATATTCTTGGTTCAAGGAAATTATTGTGATGGAACTGATGACTGTTAGAACATGATCTGTCAATCAAAACAGTTTTATTGGTGAAACTAGAAAAAATGCCCGTGCGTTGCAACGGGAGAAACAAATCCTTGTACACGTTCCTACTGACCCATCTGCATTACCACTTCTTCCCTTCGCCATCATTGTTGATGGTGGTCTTGTTGTGTGAATATTCATAACGAACATGATCAATCCCAAGGCGATGAGCTTGATCATCATACTCGAGCATGCTGTTTTGAGAGCCTCTTCCCGTGCCGACTTGTAATTTTGCGGACTTGTAATGATGGTGAGTTATTTTCTCAACTACACTTGGTGCATGCACCATCACCACACCCATGCTCCCTAGCACAACGCATGTGCTTTTGCAACAGAGAAAACACCGGTTCATATACAATTGGTCTGGTCAAGGAACTGTCCCGCTACATAGTTAACATCAAATTTAGGGATAATGGGGTCTAACATTAAATGTAAGTTTATGAATAAGTCCAGGTTCAAACATTTCATGAAGCATAAAGCAAAATAGTAAATCAAAAAATAGAGAATCTTTTTAATTCACGTAAAATATTAGGTAAATCTTTTTAATTTTGTAGTTGATCAAGACTCCTTCCTGCTCATGGATAATTTCCTTCCTTGCTCTTTTATTACGTGGCCTCGCGCCTCTTTAAGTCCAAATCCATCACCTTCCTGCTCATGGATTAATTTCCTTCCTTGCTCTTTTATTATGTGGCCTCGCCTCTTTAAATCTCTTTGAATTAGCCAATGGCAGGGCGCCCCCCAACACTCCTCCTCATGCATTAATTCCTTCCTGACTCATTTTGTGGCCTCCCTTCCTTAAATCTCGTTTAATTCGCCCACGAATTTCCTTCCTGACTCATTTTGTGGCCTCCCTTCCTTAAATCTCGTTTAATTCGCCCACGTCAAATAGTACCACCTCGGATGTAGAAAATAATATAGGTGAAAAAACTGAAAGCGTAAATTCATGGGAAGAAGCGTATTGTGACGGTGAACCCACGGAGTCAATCCGTGCTTTATTATTAGGGGAAGATATCGCAGTATTTTTGTTTGGTACTATGTAGTTTCTCAATGAATCTATCATGATTCTGTACAGGGATTTTATACATGGTGTCAACACAATTCTCCGGTACATTGCACGTGCTGCATCTCTTTCCAGCTTCTATGGCCAAGACGATATTCAGGCAGCACATGTATGTTCTGCTTTTATGCTGTTTGTAATTGATTTTCAAGATCATCTCTCACTATCTCCTGAGTTGCTATTGTTTTCACATCTGTAGGTTGACCAATGGCTCGAGTACGCACCACTCATTCTGTCAGGCTCTGAATTTGAAGCCGCTTGCTTATTTCTTGATGGATACTTGGCATCTCGAACCTTTTTGGTTGGTTACGGTCTATCAATTGCTGACATTGTTGTGTGGTCAAATCTCACAGGTAATTATCTGGCTTTCATTGTTGAGTAATTTATTGGTCTCTCTCTCTCTCTCCTCCCTTGGAGGTAACAGCTCTTTTCCTCAGGAACTGGTCAACGATGGGAAAGTCTAAGGAGGTCAAAAAAATACCAGAGCCTTGTCCGCTGGTTCAACAGTGTAGCTGCAGACTATGCAGACGCACTAGATGAAGTTACATCTGCTTATGTTGGAAAGCGCGGAATTGGCAAATCTCCTGCGCCAAGCTTGAAAGTAAAGGTGCCTGGTTTGAAGGAGAACACGTCAGGTCATGAAATAGATCTCCCAGGTGCTAAAGTTGGGGAGGTTTGCGTTCGTTTTGCCCCAGAGCCTAGCGGGTATCTCCACATTGGTCATGCAAAGGCTGCACTGTTGAACAAGTATTTTGCAGAAAGATATAAAGGGCGTTTAATAGTTCGATTTGATGACACAAATCCTTCTAAAGAAAGCAATGAATTTGTTGAGAATGTCCTGAAAGATATTGAGACACTTGGGGTTAAATACGATGTAGTTACATACACATCAGATCACTTTCCAAAGCTAATGGAAATGGCTGAAAGTTTGATTAAGCAGGGAAAGGCATATGTTGATGATACACCCAAGGAGCAAATGAGGAGTGAAAGGATGGATGGTGTGGAATCTAAACGTAGAAACAGTACTGTTGAGGAGAACTTGTCGCTGTGGAAAGAGATGGTTAATGGCACCAAAAGGGGTACCGAGTGCTGTGTACGCGGTAAACTTGACATGCAGGATCCAAACAAATCACTTCGAGATCCTGTTTACTATCGTTGTAACCCTGATCCCCATCATCGCGTTGGCTCAAAATACAAGGTCTATCCAACTTATGACTTCGCTTGCCCATTTGTTGATGCACTAGAAGGAGTGACTCATGCTCTTCGTTCAAGCGAATACCATGATCGGAATGCACAGTACTATCGTATCCTTCAAGACATGGGCCTGCGGAGGGTAGAAATCTATGAGTTCAGCAGGCTGAATATGGTTTATACCGTTCTTAGCAAGCGCAAGCTTCTGTGGTTCGTCCAAAACAATATGGTGGAGGACTGGACTGACGCACGCTTTCCCACTGTACAAGGCATTGTACGCCGTGGCTTGAAGATTGAAGCATTGATCCAATTTATACTGGAGCAGGTAATTTTCTAACAAGTTGCTCTTTATGTCTTGCAACTATATGTATATCTGAGTAACCGAGTTATTAACTCCCTTTTTCTTTTTTTGTATTTCCTATTTGTGAAGGGTGCCTCAAAAAATCTCAATCTTATGGAGTGGGATAAACTCTGGACAATCAACAAGAAGATAGTTGATCCTGTGTGTGGAAGGCATACTGCTGTGCTGAAAGACAAACGCGTGCTTTTGACCCTTACTAATGGTCCAGAGGAACCATTTGTTCGAATCTTACCAAGGCACAAGAAACACGAGGGTGCTGGAAAGAAGGCTACGACGTTTGCAAACAGAATTTGGCTAGAGTATGCTGATGCATCAGTCGTTAGCGTGGGCGAGGAAGTTACTTTGATGGACTGGGGAAATGCTATCATTAGAGAAATCAAGACAGATGATGGAACAGTTACTCAACTAGTTGGTGAACTCCATCTTGAAGGGTCAGTGAAGATGACAAAGCTGAAACTAACATGGCTATCAGATATTGAAGATCTTGTGTCTCTCTCTTTGGTAGATTTTGACTACCTAATTAATAAGAAGAAGGTAAGAACTCATGTTCTAAGTTCATGTTGGTAGGCATGCAACCACATGGGCACCAAAACCATATGCATGCTTTTTCACTTAGACTAGTTAGGTACTTCTGTGGCGCAGTTACTATGTTTTCAACTACGCGCGTTTTGTGCTATCATTCTAGTAGTATGCATGTTTTTTCACTTAGACTAGTTAGTCTTTTTCACTTGGACTAGTTAGATACTAAATTAGCACAGTTTGAGACTTTTGATTTGATGAATTGGTGGGAACTCAACATGGCAACCTATCCATATTCTGTCCTACTAGTGTTGAAATCTGATGTTGGTGATATTTAGTTTTCTTCTTTTTATATGTATATGTCATGATGTTTCTTGGATGAGTTGTCTCTTCCATCATTGTGTCCATGTCTCATTCCATCATTGAGTGGTATCTTCATGTACTTCAGATCCTAATATCTAGCACATTTTGCAGCTGGAAGAAGATGAGGACTTCCTTGACAATCTCAACCCTTGCACTCGACGAGAAGCTTTAGCTCTTGGAGACCCGAACATGCGGAACGTGAAGAAAGGAGAAGTTATACAGCTCGAAAGGAAAGGCTATTACAGGTGTGATGTTCCATTTATCCGGTCGTCCAAACCAATTATGCTTTTTGCCATTCCAGATGGCCGACAGAAGTCCACGTCGATTGGAGCCTAGCTTCTACAATGATGTTAGTTAAATTGCGGTACTTTTTTGGGCATTAAGTTGCAGCCTTATTGGTATCAAAACTGGTGTTGTAATGGCTGAAACCTGGAACTTCAGATTTTGGTTCTTTAGTGTCTCGGACTTGGTTATCCAGTATCCGTTATGTAATTTCCTTTTTACATGTTTGAGTATATGCCAACTGATACCGGGATATTTGGATTGTGGAACAAATATCAAGATGAGAATTGGCTTATCGTATCCAGATCCATGGTAAATGTCGTGTCTGAACATTAAAGAATGTACCTCTTGAAATACTGCCATGTTTCAACCTCAGTTGCTCTTCAATTTCATCTGTACTGCAGTCCTTTTTGCGATTGGGGCTGCACTTCAGTCCTCGACCCTGCGGTGTGTCGGATGAAACACCAGTCCATCTGTCGTGTTCTTGAGCATAGCGGTGTGTCTTGTGTAAGGGGGTGTTTGGTTCGGCTTACTTTGCCTTTTGAAGTTTGGCTTAAAGCCAAAAAAACACACAAACCTACTTTTGTTCTTTTGGCTGAGCCAAACCAAATATGCCCTATATCTGCTAAGGTTTTGACGTGGGCTACTCTCTAGAGTGGGGTATATTGTCTACTGTGTCCGACGCCTATGAAGGCTGACTGATTTGTCCAAATTTTAGCGACTGTTTTATCTCCAGCTTTACAGGACAATTCATGTGCAAGAAAATTGGTGACAAAATTCTGCCAAGGCAAAATTTAGCATACATGAGCATCAAACCAAACAAGCATAGTTTGTGATGGATCACCGATACAAACTTTCCAAGAAAATAAGAGATGGCAGCATCCTTCCGAGGTATTGTCAAGCTAACGAGAAGTCACGAATACTAATACTATGCACAATGCTGATCATAGAGGTCATAATGGCACAAACACCCAAACAGGTACCTTAACTAGAAATATCCCAGCTCCAGCAAGTAAGTGTTTGTATCCAAATTTATCTTCATACAAGAGACAGTTTCCCTTGCTGCCATTACCACTTCAAAAGTAACCGCATTCCTATGGAAAGTACATGAACAAAACAAAAGCGAAATAGCCATGGGTGTTGACAACAGATCCTTGGCTCCTTGCATGGGTACAAACTGTTACTTCCTCAGGCTGTTCTCTAGTCTGTCTATAGCAGCCCCCACACGACTTTGATTGCCTTGTAAATCCGATGGCGATTTTGAATTTTCAATCTCAAGATTGGCCTTCTCTGCCAGCTTCAACTGTACCCAACCTGTAGAAGAATTCCCAAGGTGAGCTTCTTGAGCAAATAACCACACCAGCAGACTTAACTAGTTCACATGGTGTATAATAACCATTGTTTAAGAATGGCATGACGCTGCTAACTTGGTAATGCAGATGCTTATGTCAAGATGTTTGCATATAAATGGATTATGTGCATGTGCTTTCTAATAATAATAACACTTGTTAACGCATCCCCCCACATGAACAAGGAACCTAGGTGACTGAGATTTGGGCACAAAGAAGTACATAATGAGAAGGTAGCATCAAACTTCCACATTTCAAGGCTAAGCTGAAGATGTGAAAAGGTGAAATTATAAGCTACCCATAATGAGACAAGTTCAAACATTCTTAAAAGAATGAAACACAAGGGCTACAATTAAGTATGGAAGAAGGCATTTCACAAAGATGCTAAACAATTCATTTACTTTACATGAAATTCTATACTACTATAGAGGATATTAGACATCTATTAATAGTTGCATCAGCAGGTCCATAACTAAACAGCCCACAAACAAAGGTCCATAACTAAACAGCCCACAAACAAAGGTCCATAACTCAAAAGCCCACAAACGAAGGTCCATAAAAACAAAAAGAATTATCTGTACATTCGAGAAAGCTAGTATTGATAACCACTAAAAGTATACGGAGGTGAGAATACCAAGTGGAAAGCAAATTCCGGCACCGAGAGCAGATCCAACCAATACATTCCTTGCACGCCACATTGGTGAACCAGGCACTGAAGGTATAGACATCAGTTGAGATGAATCCAGTATACTGAGCGATATCAGTTATCAATAGTAAATACAAAAGATAATATTATTTACAGTTTCTGAATATATGCTGATTATGGATATCAAGAATCATCAAGATATTTAGGCAAACATTATTATATGAATTCTTCCTCCACTAAGTAAAGTAATGAAAAAAAAACAAGTATCTTGATTGATGTAAAACACCTATTAGACGCATCTTGGCAGGACAATTCCATGAAAACATATATCCGATACTGCAATCATCAAACGTTAGGGGCTGCATAGCCATAGAAGGCCCCTAGAGGCAGCCAACCTTACAGTTAAACTAAATAGTCTGTGATAATTGATAATTTCATCATGGCCCACAACAAAATATTGAACATAGAATACTAGTTACAAACCAGGATTAGCCATAGGCCCATAACACACTGACGGTATATCTGGTTAACTTCTAACAATGAATGCGGTGCTGCTTTATATTCTACTTTACTCACTTTTGTAGTTTACTCTTCTGTATGTAATTCATACTGTAGCGAACATATTTCATAAGCTTTTCAAGTTATAAACTATGATAATAGGTAAATGTTTTCGGTGACCAATGCGGCGTTTTAACCAAGTGCAACTAAAATCGAAGATTTTATATGGTGAATACATACATATAAGCCCAAAAGCAGCTGCGGTAGCCGAGCCAGCTCCAACAATATTGAATACATCATGCACCCCACGGTTCTCAATAAGAAGGTTCTGTATGCCAAAGAAAGTTGCAGTGAACATCCCAAGGCGAGCACCACCAACTAGTGAGCCTTTGGCAACCCGAATGAACCTTTTCTCCATGGCATCTCTCATCAACCTATATTGTTCGCGCTTGTCTGTGGTGCTTCCCATCTTCAACATCACTTCAGCATCTTTGCTCTGTAAGATAGGATACAAATGTAAAGTTTTCACAGAAGTCATGGTCTAAAGCATGCTAATATTTAGAGGGAAAGGAGTGAAATATCATCCTCAACAAAAAGAAAGAAAGAAAGAGGTAAGTATCCAATCAAAATTTTGGGATACCAAATCCTAAGCAGGAGAGGAGTAATTTCCTATATATGTGTTCTGATTCAATACTGTCGCAGAAGGCAGTCTGTATTTTGTACAACAACAACAACAACAACAAAGCCTTTAGTCCCAAACAAGTTGGAATAGGCTAGAGCTGAAACCCAAACAAGTTGGGGTAGTCTGTATTTTGTAATTTTACAAAATTCTACTAGAACTCTAGTTCCTGTATATGTGTTCTCATTATTATCACTAATCAGCACCATTTTTACATCCACAAAGGTTACATACGAGGCAGTAACAGAAAGGAGGATGTTATAATGGAGTGGGGCGGCAACTTACGACGTTGGCGTTGGCCTCCTTGGCCCCGCCGTAGAGAAGCCCGGTGAATACGCCGACGAGGGTCCCAGTTCCCCAGCTTACTGTCCCCACCGGCCCGGCCCTCGACGGCGTGCCTCCCGCATCCGCCTCAGCCTCCTCCTGGGTCATCCGCACCAAAAACACGTCAGAAAAATAAATAAGGACATAGCTCTAAACCATAAGCAGCAGGGGACAGGTCGCGAACCGTGGGGGAGGTAGAATCTGGCGAATTTGGCAGCGGCTCGGCGGGAGGAGGCGTCGGGGCGGCGGGAGGAGGCATCGGGGCCGCGGGATCTGCTGCAGGGCAGTAGCCCGCTGAGCACGGAGGAGACGCTCCAAATAAAAGCAAAAACAGGAGGCACTTCAAGTAGGCGGATGTTGGGCACGGCAGGTCAGCGCCGGCGGTGGTGCGTCACGGCGGCGAGATCACCGGGTGGAAATGGGAAGGGGAGAAGGTCCAAGTGTATGGGCTTTTTTCCAGGCTGGGCTCGTACTGTTGTTGTTTACGTGCTCTCCCAGAGCCCACAAAAGAAAAGGCAAGCTATCCTCTCGAAAAATAACTATATACAGTATATGCTAGAAAAAACTATACTGAGTGTTGGCTTTTTCGACAAAACATGGATTTTATTTACTCAATATGAAGTATCAAGTGGATACAAACACAATGAAGATATATCCGGCTAGTGCATAGGTAGAAAGCAATACCACCAACATGGCACACACTAAAAAACCATTGCAAATAGCAAAGTCAAAGATGCCAATAAAAGATGTAAATTTGAAGATGTAAAATTCACATCTCCAAAAAGTGTCTTTTACATCTTCAAAAAAGAGACAACTCCGACAAACGATATATTTTAAAGATATAAAAGAGCAACTCCAATAGATGATACAAACTGAAGATATAAAAATTGGCCACCGGCCACACGGTTATGTACAACCATTGTATAGCCACACAAATTGAAAAAACATCCCGAAAACAACTTAAAAATTTCACATGCCCTAAAAAAAAAAGATATATCCGGCTAATGCATAGGTAGAAAGCAATACCACCAACATGGCACACACTAAAAAACCATTGCAAATAGCAAAGTCAAAGATGCCAAGAGCATCTCCTATAAAAGATATAAATTTGAAGATGTAAAATTCACATCTCCAAAAAGTGTCTTTTACATCTTCAAAAAAGAGACAACTCCGACAAATGATATATTTTAAAGATATAAAAGAGCAACTCCAATAGATGATGCAAACTGAAGATATAAAAATTGGCCGCCGGCCACACGGTTATGTACAACCATTGTATAGCCACACAAATTGAAAAACATCCCGAAAACAACTTAAAAATTTCACATGTCCACAATATCAAATCATTAACTTAATTCATCAAATCCGCAAGATCAAATGCAACACAAATACAAAAAGGTTATTGCACAATACAACAAACAAATAATGAAACTAGGCGGCTATTTCGACATGTCATTTCCAATACTCCTTCATTAAATCCTTCTGAAGTTGATTCACTCCTCTCTTCTCATCGGCATAATGCGTAGGCCCATTAAATGATAGAAGGTGTAATCTAAATCCTGTCCACGTACGTTCTCAATGATTATGTTATGCATGATCACACAAGCAGTTATGATATACGAGTTTTTTATCCTAGAATCTAGATGGCCGTCGCACAATAGCAAATTGGGACTAAAATCCCAAAAGCCCTCTCAACATCTTTCCTAGCCGCCGCTTGTGCATTGTAAAAGATGAGTTCTTTCTTACCTTGGGTTTTTGCAATTGGCTTGACAAAAGTACACCACCTCGGGTAGATCCCACCCGCAAGATAGTATACATAGTTGTATGTGCCGCCATTTGCTTCGAAGGTCACCGGTGGCGCTTCTCCATTTGCTAACTTGGCAAAAAGAGGTGACCGGTCGAGCACGTTGATGCCATCGCAAGTCCACGCACCTCAAAATATGAATGCCAAAACCATGTTTCTTGACCGACAACGGCCTCAAGAATGATAGTGGCATCCTTCCCGCGACCCTTTAATTGTCCATGCCATGCTTTTGGGCAAATTTTCCATTTCCAATGCATGCAATCGGTGGACCCTAGCATACCTGAAACCCATGAGTTTGGTTCATCTCCAAAATCCTCTGAGTATTCCGAGCATTGGGTGATTTCAGGTACTCTGGACCAAGGACTTCTACAATGGTCTTTACAAATTGTTTGACATAGAAGATAGAAGTGCTCTCTGCCATCGCCAAGTTTTCATCAATGTAGTTTCCAGGAACACCATAGGCCATCCTGCGCAAAGCGGCAGTGAACTTCTGCTCGGTGCTATGTCCAAGCATCCGGGCACAATTCCTCCCCTGCTTGAAGGATCGATCATGCTGCTTCACGGAATTGCAAATGTGTATGAACAAATTTTTGGACATTCTGAACCGGCGTCGAAAGTACCTCTCTAAAAAAACGGGTGATGAACCAAAATAGTTGCGGATCAACCTCTTGTGCGCCTCAACCCGTTCTCTCCGGATGAACTCATGGACATACATGGAATCGCCGTGCTTCGCCCTTTTCTTCTTGTGCATCACCACTAGAATAGCAATGTCCTCCTTTTCGTTCAAATCAAATTCTTCGTATGACGAGGAATCGTCCATGAAAGAGGAGCCGCACGAGCTCATCTACAATGCGGAAATCACCGTCAAACTACCTCTTCAACCCCAATAAAAAACAGTCAAGTTTGCTTGATTTTTTACCTTGGGGAATTTCGTCGAACACCTTGCTTGTGGGGTGGAAGAAATTGGCCGGCTGCGGGTTGGGCAGCCATTCTGTGGCGGCTTGTGCGGGCGGCGACGGCGGCTCGGCAGAGGAGATAGCCGCAACCGTTCAAAGAAGACGACGGGAGCTCGGCGCTGCGGGTGTCCAGCTTCGCGCGGCGGAAGAACGGCGGAGGCGGGCGGGGGGTGTGGCACACCTCCCCTACCTCCGATGGTGGGTCTTAGCTAGGAACAAGCCCAAGCCATCCACGACCTCACCATCGAAGGCATTACGACAGCCGGATCTCCGAAGAAGCTTCGATTCGAAGCGGCAGCCTAAAACGAATCGACGACTGCAGGCGGCAGCCGTCGGTACTACGGAGAGGCAGGCGGCAGGGGACATGAGGGCGGAGTCGCAGCAGGGCGGCGACGGGCGGTCGTGCAGAAGCGAACTGAAGGCAGTTGGGTGGTTGACGCGCGGCTGGCATTTTTATATCTCCAGTAGGTGGAGATGCTAATTTGCAACACGGGGTGTTGTATTTTACATCTCCAGTAGGCGAAGATGTATTTTTTTGCATCTACATCATCTATTAGAGATGGGTTTTGGGCCTCGGAGATGCAAAAGTTAGTTATTTTTGCATCTACATCTTCTATTGGAGATGCTCTAAGAAAAGATAGGCATGTAAACCCGGTCCTGTTTAATCCTATTTAATGTCCACTTATGGTCTAATAGTGGAAAAAACTTTTTTCCCGGGTGAAAATGAACTATCAAGCTAGCGAGAACTAAGTAAATAGAATTTTAGACGCTGTTTATTCGCCATTTACATCCCTAAACAAGGAAAAAGAAAACCCCTAGAGCGATCAAATCCGCAATCAACTGTTGGGTAACGTAGCAATAATTCAAAATTTTCCTACATGTCACCAAGATCAATCTAGGAGATGCTAGCAACGAGAGAGAGGGAGTGCATCCTCATACCCTTGAAGATCGCTAAGCAGAAGCGTTACAAGAACGCGGTTGACGGAGTCGTACTCGTGGCGATTCAAATCGCGGAAGATCCGATCTAGCGCCGAACGGACGGCGCCTCCGCGTTCAACACACGTACAGCCCGGGGATGTCTCCTCCTTCTTGATCCAGCAAGGGGAGAGGAGAAGTTGAGGGAGAACTCCAGCAGCATGACGGCGTGGTGGCGATGGAGCTCGTGGTTCTCCGGCAGAGCTTCGCTAAGCACTACGGAGGGGGAGGAGGAGTTGGAGGAGGAGAGGGCTGCGCCAGGCAAGGGGTGTGGCTGCCCTCTCTCTCCCTCACTATATATAGGGGGAAGGGGTGGAGGAGGCGCCCTAGGGTTCCCTAAGGGAGGGGCGGCGGCCACAGGGGAAACCCTAGATGGGTTTGGGCGCCCCCACCCCTGGGAAACTTGCCCCCCAAGCCGGGAGGAGGTGGCTGCCCTAGGGGAGGCGCCCCCACCTCTCCACGTTACGTGAGAGGGGTTGGGAGGGGCGCACAGCCCCTTAGTGGGCTGGTGTGCCCCTCCCCTTGGCCCATAAGGCCCCCCAACGCTTGCCGGGGCCTCCGAAACACCTTTCGGTCACGCTGGTCGTCACCCGGTACTCCCAGAACAATTCCGAACTCCAATACCCTTCGTACAATATATCGATCTTCACCTCCGGACCACTCCGGAGTTCCTTGTCATGTCCGGGATCTCATCTGGGACTCCGAACAACCTTCGGTAACCACATACTATTTCCCATAACAACTCTAGCGTCACTGAACCTTAAGTGTGTAGACCCTACGGGTTCGGGAACCATGCAGACAAGATCGAGACACCTCTCCGGTCAATAACCAATAGCGGGATCTGGATACCCATATTGGCTCCCACATGTTCCACGATGATCTCATCGGATGAACCACGATGTCGGGGATTCAATCAATCCCGTATACAATTCCCTTTGTCTATCGGTATGTTACTTGCCCGAGATTCGATCGTCGGTATCCCAATACCTCGTTCAATCTCGTTACCGGCAAGTCTCTTTACTCGTTCCGTAACGCATGATCCCGTGGCTAACTCATTAGTCACATTGAGCTCATTATGATGATGCATTACCGAGTGGGCCCAGAGATACCTCTCCGTCATACGGAGTGACAAATCCCAGTCTTGATTCGTGCCAACCCAACAGACACTTTCGGAGATACCTGTAGTGCACCTTTATAGCCACCCAGTTACGTTGTGACGTTTGATACACCCAAAGCATTCCTACGGTATCCGGGAGTTGCACAATCTCATGGTCTAAGGAAATGATACTTGGCATTAGAAAAGCTCTAGCAAACGAACTACACGATCTTGTGCTATGCTTAGGATTGGGTCTTGTCCATCACATCATTCTCCCAATGATGTGATCCCATTATCAACGACATCCAATGTCCATGGCCAGGAAACCATGACCATCTATTGATCAACGAGCTAGTCAACTAGAGGCTTACTAGGGACATGTTGTGGTCTATGTATTCACACATGTATTACGGTTTCCAGTTAATACAATTATAGCATGAACAATAGACAATTATCATGAACAAGGAAATACAATAATAACCATTTATTATTGCCTCTAGGGCATATTTCCAATAGTCTCCCACTTGCACTAGAGTCAATAATCTAGTTCACATCACTATGTGATTGTAATGAATCCAACACCCATGGGGTTTGTTCATATCTCGCTTGTGAGAGAGGTTATTAGTCAACGGGTCTGAACCTTTCAGATCCGTGTGTGCTTTACAAATCTCTATGTCATTTTGTAGATGCAGCTACCACACGTGTAGCGACCAGACCTCAAACAGTCTGTGCTGCTGTGCACCAGTGTCATCCCTGGATCAGTAATGCTGACACTCACAGTATAAATGGAGGATTTATAACAGAGTAGCAATCACACACTTATTACAACGAGTATCTTAAAAGAGAATAAGTATGATAAATATGGCTTAAGGCCATCTAAATACGATAACAGCGGAAGACTTGGAAGAATAGTGAGTCCATCACCTCCAACGGCATCACTGAGTATAAGACCACGACCTAAGGCACCTTACTCATCGTCTGAAAAGTCTGCAACATGAAACGTTGCAGCCCGAAATGGGTCAGCACATGGAATATGCTGGCAATGTAACACATAGAGAGTAATGAACATAATAATGCTATACTACATGCATATATGGCTGGTAGAAGGCTCTATGGTTACAGTTTTGCGAAAAGCCAATTTTTCCCTACTGCAAAGGAATAAATTTTATTTAACTATCATGGTGGTTGTTAAACATTGAGAATGGTTGACAGCATTCTCAATCCCAATTAAGTATCATCATTAAACCAACAAAATTAATTAAAGTAACATGGTGATGAGATTCACATGATAATCCAAGTACTAGATACTCAAGATGTCCATAACCGGGGACACGGCTAACCATGATTAGTTTGTACACTCTGCAGAGGTTTGTGCACTTTTCCCCACAAGACTTGATCGCCTCCGCTTGATTCTCGCACTACATGATGTTTGAGAAACGGATGACCGAGACACAGTCTTTCAGAAGCGTTAACTCTCTACTCCGGGTAGACAGTACCACCTACATCCCCTACATCTGCTAGTCTACCTCTTCAAGAGCTCACACAACTTAATCAACTATGCTAGAGCCCATAATAGCTTGTGGCTGCACACGGAAGTTTGTAGCATGAATAATCTCATGGCCCCTTTGAGCCTGGGTGGCGGTCCTTAGAAAAACAGGCAATCCTGGAATACCCAGGTACCTCAATCCACCCAGATGTGAGTTTTAGTTGCCACCTTAAGTTTAACCATATATTAACAATCTCACATCTGGCATGGATACACTCAAACCCAATCCACGTCTACTAGCATAACATAGCAATATAAGCAAACGTAGAAGTAACTCCCAAGGGTTTGATAATAAAACAGGTAATAGGTACTACCTCAACTACTTCCCAATACCCACAATTTAATTAGATCCTAGCCATGCAATGTTTGAGGATTTGTCTAATGCAATAAAACTGGGTAGTAAAAGAGGTATGATCAAAGTGTTACTTGCCTTGCTGATGATCCGTGAAACTTAGAGATTCGAAGTAGCAAGCGGCGCACTCCGGGTACTCTATCGCAAACAAACAAGTATGCAATAAGCACTCATCAAATGCACAGGTAAAACTCAAATAAAAGATCTAACCAGAAAGTTCAACTTAAGAACTCCGGTTTGCAAAAAGAAACAAATCGAACGAAGCAACGAAAGTCAAACGGCGAAAGAAAACAAGCTTCGTTTACTAATCTGGATCTAGGTCAACTTTTACAGTAGCAAAAACTTGTTTGAGAAGGTTAACCGGAAAGAGAATTTCGAGACGAAACTCTAGGCGCTTGTATCGCCTGATTCCGATAAACGAGCGAAAAGATATACCAGAACGAAGATCCGATCAGAAATCGCGATCTGGAATAATCGCGGAAAACCGACGAAAAAGAAAACTGACGAACAGTTAAACGAACGGACGTTCGTTAACAGCGACTAACCAACGAACACGTTTGTTAAAACGAATGGATCAGTGAACGTTCACTAACAAACTAAACCGAAAAAATAAACCGATCTATACAAAAAAATAAACCTAGGGTTCCTAAAAAATAAACCGAATCGTTTATTTTTAAACCGGACACGGCGGCGGCTTCGGTTACCTCCGGCGAGGCAACTCCGGCAGGGCGGGGCGGCTCCGGCGGGGCTTC
>NC_057802.1:179080663-179097294 GCF_018294505.1 Triticum aestivum | reverse complement strand
TCCGGCTTGGGGAAGGGGGCGCCGGGGAGGCGTGGCCGTCCCGGACTCGGGCGGTGGCGGCGTGCTCGTCCCGATCTCCAGGAGGGAGACGGCGACGCGGGATGGGCCGGCCTGGCTCGGCTGGGCCTCGGCCCAGTCGGGCGCGGGGAATTTTTTAAAAATAATATTCCGCCGAACTAAAAAATATCGTAGAAAAATAAATAAAAATCCAAAAATGCCAAAACAAATTTTCACCGTCTAATTAAAATAATTAGGACGACGTGAACATTTTCTTGGCCCAAAATTTGCAGTTTTGAAAACGTGAAATTTTTCTAATGCAATAAAATTTGCAAATAGAATCCGAATAAAATCAAATATTTGATTTTAATATTTTTCTTCCAATATTTCAATTATTGTGGAGAAGTCATATTTTCTCCTCTCATTTATTTTAATATGAAATATTTTTCGGAGAGAAAAATAATTAAAACCAAAAATCCTCGTTTTATTATTTGATAAAAATCAAATATGAAAACCGGTAAAAATCCCCAACTCTCTCCGAGGGTCCTTGAGTTGCTTAGGATTTTCGAGGATTTGCCAAAATGCAATAAAATATGCTATGCAATGATGATCTAATGTATAACATTCCAAATTGAAATTTGGGATGTTACAAACCTACCCCCTTAAGATGAATCTCGCCCTCGAGATTCGGGTTGGCTAGAAAATAGGTGAGAGTGGTTCTTCCGTAGATCTTCCTCTCGCTCCCAGGTGGCTTCATCTTCAGTGTGGTGACTCCACTGAACTTTGCAGAACTTGATAACCTTGCTGCGGGTGACTCGGCTGGCATACTCAAAATCTTAACTGGTTTCTCCTCATAGGTCAAGTCACTTTCCAACTGAATCGCTTCCAGTGGCACTGTATCTCTCAGTGGTATATCGGCCATCTCTGCGTGGCACTTCTTCAACTGGGAAACATGAAATACATCATGAACTCCTGACAATCCTTCAGGCAATTCCAGCTTGTAAGCAACTTCTCCCATACGCTCCAAAACTCTGTATGGTCCGACAAAATGTGGCGCTAACTTTCCCTTGACTCCAAAGCGCTTCACTCCTCGAAGTGGTGATACTCAAAGATAAACTCTGTCTCCGACTTCGTGAACTGTCTCCTTACGTTTAGAATCCGCATAACTCTTCTGCCTGGACTGGGCTACCTTGAGCCTATCGCGAATCAACTTCACCTTCTGTTCTGATTCCTTAATCAAGTCTGGTCCAAACAACTGGCGGTCTCCAACTTCGTCCCATAACAATGGTGTCCTACACCTCCTTCCGTACAAAGCTTCGAAAGGGGCCATCTTCAAACTAGTTTGATAACTGTTGTTGTAAGAAAACTCTGCATATGGCAAATTGTCGTCCCAACTGGATCCATAATCTAGCGCACAAGCTCTCAACATGTCCTCCAAAATCTGATTGACTCTCTCGGTCTGTCCATCTGTCTGTGGGTGAAAAGCTGTACTGAATTCTAGCCTGGTTCCCAAAGTTTCATGTAACTGATTCCAAAACTTTGAGGTAAACTGGGTTCCTCTATCTGATACAATGGTCCTCGGAACTCCATGCAAACATACGATTCTGGTCATGTATATCTTTGCCAACTTAGCACTGGTGTAAGTGATCTTCACTGGGATGAAATGAGCTACTTTCATCAAACGATCGACTACAACCCATATTGAGTCATAGCCTGAACGAGTCCTGGGCAATCCCATGATAAAATCCATGCCTAGTTTATCCCACTTCCATTCGGGTATCGGTAATGGCTGTAGCAATCCTGCTGGCTTCTGATGCTCTGCCTTCACTCTCTGACATACATCACAAACTGCTACATACTCCGCAATATCCTTCTTCATTCCGTTCCACCAGAAAGTATCCTTCAAAGCCAAATACATCTTGGTATTTCCTGGGTGAATCGAATACGGTGAATCATGGGCCTCTTGCAAGATCAACTTCCTGATCTCCGGATCATTAGGCACATAAACGCGGTCCTCAAACCATAAGGTATCGTGCTCATCCTCACAAAATCCCTTGGCTTTTCCTTTACTCATTCTTTCCTTTATCTCTGCAATCTCCTTGTCTATCTTTTGAGCTTCCCTGATCTTTTCCATCAAGGTAGACTGAATCTCCAATGTTGCTACGTAACCTCTCGGTACTATCTCCAAACATAGCTCGCGAAGATCCTCGGCTAATACTTTCGGTAACTCTCCGGTCATGAGTGTGTTGACATGACTCTTGCGGCTCAACGCGTCTGCTACTACGTTAGCCTTTCCGGGGTGATAATGCAATCTCATATCATAATCCTTTATGAGTTCCAACCATCTCCTTTGCCTGAGATTCAACTCCTTTTGCGTGAATATGTACTTCAAACTCTTGTGATCCGTGTACACCTCATAGTGATTTCCGATGAGAAAATGTCTCCATGTCTTCAACGCATGCACTACGGCTGCTAACTCCAGATCATGCGTGGCATAATTCTTCTCATGGGGTTTAAGTTGCCGTGAAGCATATGAAACAACTCTTCCTTCCTGCATAAGCACTGCTCCAAGTCCTCGACGAGAAGCGTCGCAATAAACTTCATAATCCTTGTGTTGGTCTGGCAGAATCAACACTGGTGATGTAACCAAACGTTTCTTCAACTCCTGAAAACTAGCTTCACAATCCTTAGTCCAATTGAACTTGGTGTCCTTCTTTAATAGCTCTGTCATGGGTTTAGCAATCTTCGAGAAATTCTCAATGAACCTCCGGTAGTATCCTGCAAGTCCAAGAAAACTCTGGATCTCTCCAACTGACGTGGGTGCTTTCCAGCTCGTTACTGTGTCAACTTTGGTGGGGTCTACTGCTATTCCTTCTCCGGATATAACATGTCCGAGGAATCCAACTTCCTTCAGCCAAAACTCACATTTGCTGAACTTGGCGTATAACTGATGTTCTCTGAGCTTCTCAAGTACCAAACGCAAATGCTCCTTATGCTCCTCTTCGTTCTTTGAGTAGACCAAAATATCATCAATGAACACCACGACGAACTTATCCAAAAACTCCATAAACACTTTGTTCATCAGGTTCATGAAATAGGCAGGTGCGTTAGTCAGACCAAATGACATAATGGTATACTCATATAGCCCATACCTGGTGGTAAAAGCCGTCTTAGGTATATCCTGCTCTCGAATCTTTAACTGATGGTATCCTGATCGTAGATCGATCTTGGAAAATACCTTAGCTCCTTGTAAGCGGTCAAACAAATCATTGATCATCGGCAGTGGGTACTTATTTTTGATGGTCACTTCATTCAATCCACGATAATCAACAACCATCCTCAACGATCCATCTTTCTTCTCCACTAGAAGTACGGGTGATCCCCAAGGTGACGAACTTGGGCGAATATAGCCTTTATCCAGTAACTCCTTAATCTGCTTCTTAACTTCCTCCAAATCTTTTGCGGGCATCCTGTACGGTCTCTTAGATATTGGTCCTGTGCCTGGCAAAAGTTCAATCAGAAACTCAATGTCTCTATCCGGTGGCATGCCTGGCAACTCTTCTGGAAATACGTCAGGGAAATCCTGCACCACTGGTACTTCATCCTGTACAACTCCTGATAAGGAATTCACCTGAGTCCTCTTCGGCATATGCCGGGATACATACTTAATCCTTCTTCCTTCTGGGGTGGTAAGCAAAATCGTCTTACTGGCGCACTCAATGTTCCCTCCATACTTTGAAAACCAATCCATGCCTAATATCACATCCAATCCTTGCGATTCCAATACTATTAGGTCCGAGGGAAACACGTAGTTACCAATCCTTAATGGTAACCGATCACACCATAAATTAGCCATATACTCTGCTCCTGGCGAGGTTACTAACATGGGTGACCTAAGGGCTTGGGTTGGCAGTTTATACTTATCCACAAAACCCCTTGATATGTATGAATGCGATGCACCAGTATAAAAAAGAACGAGTGCAGTAAATGACTTAACCAAAAACTTACCTATTACTGCATCTGGCTGAGCTTCTACCTCCTCCACGCTAACGTGGTTCACATGTCCTTTGTTGAAAGGGTTCGGCTTCTTCCCAAAGCTTCCATTGCCATTTCCATTCTGGGCTTCAGGGCATTCAGTTGCATAATGTCGAGTCTTCTGGCACTTGAAACAAGTAACGTGACTTAGATCCCTCTTGACTGGGGTAGATGGGTTATTACGGTTCTGCCCGTTGCTTCCTCCATTCCCATTACCATTCTTGGGGCCATTATGGTTGTGCGAGCTACCTCCTCCATGGGTATGCTGAAACTGTCCTCCCGATTTCGGGGCAAAACATGGCTTCTGCTGAGCTCCAGAATTTGTACTTCCCTTGTCCATACTTCCTCTTACGGTTTTCAATCTGCTGCTGCTTCCCTTCAATCATGAGTGCTCTATCTACCAACTCCTGGTAGTTGTTGAAAGTTGCTACCATCAGCTGCATGCTCAGCTCATCATTCAGTCCTTCGAGAAACTTCTCCTGCTTGGCTGCATCTGTAGCAACTTCATCTGGAGCATAACGTGCTAACTTACTAAAGTCCTCCACATACTGGCCTACGGTGCGTCCTCCTTGGCGTAGGTTGCGAAACTCACGCTTCTTCATAGCCATAGCTCCTGCTGAAACATGGGCAGTACGGAAAGCTTGCTGAAATTGGTCCCATGTGACAGTGTCAATAGGGTGTGTGGCTGTGTAATTCTCCCACCATGATGCTGCGGGTCCATCAAGCTGATGTGCGGCAAAACGCACTCTCTCCGCATCTGTGCATCCTGCAGTGGTAAACTCCCTTCCAACTTTGCAGAGCCAATCATCTGCAACAACCGGCTCGGTGCTGCTGGAAAACACCGGCGGATTTAGCCTCAAGAAACGGGCTAAGTGATCAACAGGTGGTGGTGGTGGGTTGTTGTTGTTGTTGCCTTGGTTCTGTACTAACACTTGTTGGGGAACGTAGCAGAAATTCAAAATTTTCTACGCATCACCAAGATCAATCTATGGAGTAATCTAGCAACGAGGGGAAGGGGAGTGCATCTACATACCATTGTAGATCGCGATGCGGAAGCATTGCAAGAACGCGGATGAAGGAGTCGTACTCGTAGCGTTTCAGATCGCGGTTGATTCCGATCTAAGCACCGAAGAACGGTGCCTCCTCGTTCAACACACGTGCAGCCCGGTGACGTCTCCCACGCCTTGATCCAGCAAGGAGAGAGGGAGAGGTTGGGGAAGACTCCATCCAGCAGTAGCACGACGGCGTGGTGGTGATGGAGGAGCGTGGTAATCCTGCAGGGCTTCGCCAAGCACTGCGGGAGAGGAGGAGGGAGAGAGGTAGGGCTGTGCCAAGAGAGACCGGAAAACTCATGTGTTGGGCAGCCCTAGACCTCAACTATATATAGGGGGGGGGGCTGCGCCCCCTCTAGGGTTCCCACCCCAAGGGGTGGCGGCCAGCCCTAGATCCCATCTAGGGGGGCGGCCAAGGGGAGGAGAGGGGGGGCGCCACTAGGGTGGGCCTTAAGGCCCATCTGGACCTAGGGTTTGCCCCCTCCCACTCTCCCATGCGCCTTGGGCCTTGGTGGGGGCGCACCAGCCCACCTGGGGCTGGTCCCCTCCCACACTTGGCCCACGCAGCCTTCTGGGGCGGGTGGCCCCACTTGGTGGACCCCCGGGACCCTCCCGGTGGTCCCGGTACATTACCGATATCACCCGAAACTTTTCCGGTGACCAAAACAGGACTTCCCATATATAAATCTTTACCTCCGGACCATTCCGGAACTCCTCGTGACGTCCGGGATCTCATCCGGGACTCCGAACAACATTCGGTAACCACGTACATACTTTCCCTATAACCCTAGCGTCATCGAACCTTAAGTGTGTAGACCCTACGGGTTCGGGAACCATGCAGACATGACCAAGACGTTCTCCGGTCAATAACCAACAGCGGGATCTGGATACCCATGTTGGCTCCCACATGTTCCACGATGATCTCATCGGATGAACAACGATGTCGGGGATTCAATCAATCCCGTATACAATTCCCTTTGTCTATCGGTATGTTACTTGCCCGAGATTCGATCGTCGGTATCCCGATACCTTGTTCAATCTCGTTACCGGCAAGTCTCTTTACTCGTACCGTAACTCACATCATCCCGTGATCAACTCCTTGGTCACACTGTGCACATTATGATGATGTCCTACCGAGTGGGCCCAGAGATACCTCTCCGTTTACACGGAGTGACAAATCCCAGTCTCGATTCGTGCCAACCCAACAGACACTTTCGGAGATACCTGCAGTGCACCTTTATAGCCACCCAGTTACGTTGTGACGTTTGGTGCACCCAAAGCATTCCTACAGTATCCGGGAGTTGCACAATCTCATGGTCTAAGGAAATGATACTTGACATTAGAAAAGCTCTGAGCAAACGAACTACACGATCTTGTGCTAGGCTTAGGATTGGGTCTTGTCCATCACATCATTTTCCTAATGATGTGATCCCGTTATCAATGACATCCAATGTCCATGGTCAGGAAACCGTAACCATCTATTGATCAACGAGCTAGTCAACTAGAGGCTTACTAGGGACATGGTGTTGTCTATGTATCCACACATGTATCTGAGTTTCCTATCAATACAATTCTAGCATGGATAATAAACGATTATCATGAACAAGGAAATATAATAATAACCTATTGATTATTGCCTCTAGGGCATATTTCCAACAGTCTCCCACTTGCACTAGAGTCAATAATCTAGTCCACATCACCATGTGATTAACACTCATAGGTCACATCACCATGTGACCAACATCCAAAGAGTTTACTAGAGTCAACAATCTAGTTCACATCACTATGTGATTAACACTCAATGAGTTCTGGTTTGATCATGTTATGCTTGTGAGAGAGGTTATTAGTCAACGGGTCTGAACCTTTCAGATCCGTTTGTGCTTTACGAATATCTATGTCATCTTGTGGATGCTACCACACGCTACTTGGAGCCATTTCAAATAATTGCTCTACTATACGAATCCGGTTTACTACTCAGAGTCATCCGGATTAGTGTCAAAGTTCGCATCGACGTAACCCTTTATGACGAACTCCTTTTCACCTCCATAATCGAGAAAATTCCTTAGTCCACTAGATACTAAGGATAAGTTCGACCGCTGTCATGTGATCCATTCCCGGATCACTATTGTACCCCTTGACCAACTCATGGCAAGGCACACTACATGTGCGGTACACAGCATAGCATACTATAGAGCCTACGTCTAAAGCATAGGGGACGACCTTCGTCCTTTCTCTCTCTTCTGCTGTGGTCAGGTCTTGAGTCTTACTCAATACTCACACCTTGTAACACAGCCAAGAACTCCTTCTTTGCTGATCTATTTTGAACTCTTTCAAAATCATGTCAAGGTGTGCGTTCTTTGAAAGTATCATCAGGCGTCTTGATCTATCTCTATAGATCTTGATGCCCAATATGTAAGCAGCTTTATCCAGGTCTTCCTTTGAAAAACTCCTTTCAAACAACCCTTTATGCTTTCCAGAAATTTTACATCATTTCGGATCAACAATATGTCATTCACATATACTTATCAGAAATGTTGTAGCGCTCCCACTCACTTTATTGTAAATACAAGTTTCTAACAAACTTTGTATAAACCCAAAAACTTTGATCACTCCATCAAAGCGTATATTCTGACTCCGAGATGCTTGCTCTAATCCATGGAAGGATCGCTGGAGCTAGCATACCTTTTAGCATCCTTAGGATCGACAAAGCCTTTCTGATTGTATCACATACAACCTTTCCTTACGAAAACTGGTAAGGAAACTTGTTTTGACATCCATCTGCCAGATTTCATAAATGCAGCTAATGCTAACATGATTCTGACGGACTTAAGCATCGCTACGGATGAGAAAATCTCATCGTAGTCAACTCCTTGAACTTGTGGAAATACTCTTTGCCACAAGTCGAGCTTCATAGACGGTAACATTACCGTCCACGTCCGTCTTATTCTCAAAGATCCATTTATCTCGGATTTCATGGCTTCTAACCATTTGTCGGAATATGGGCCCACCATCGCTTCTCCATAGCTCGTAGGTTCAGTATTGTCCAACAACATGACATCTCAGACAGGATCACGTACCACTCTGAAGTAGCACGCATCCTCGTCGTCCTACGAGGTTTGGTGGTGACTTGATCCGAAGTTTCATGATCACTATCATAAGCTTCCACTTCAATTGGTATAGGTGCCACAGGAACAACTTCCTGTGCCCTGCTACACACTAGTTGAAGTGACGGTTCAATAACCTTATCAAGTCTCCACCATCCTCCCACTCAATTCTTTCGAGAGAAACTTTTCCTCGAGAAAGGACTCGTTTCTAGAAGCAATTACTTTTGCTTCCAGATCTGAAATAGGAGGTATACCCAACTGTTTTGGGTATTCTTATGAAGATGTATTTATCCGCTTTGGGTTCGAGCTTATCAGCCTGAAACTTTTTCACATAAGCTTCGCAGCCCCAAACTTTTAAGAAACGACAACTTAGGTTTCTCTAAACGGTGTCGTCTCAACGGAATTGCGTGGTGCCCCTTTTAAAGTGAATGCGGTTATCTCTAATGCCTAACCCATAAACGATAGTGGTAATTCGATAAGAGACATCATGGTATGCACCATATCCAATAGGGTGCAGTTATGATGTTCGGACACACCATCACACTATGGTGTTCCAGGCGGTATCAATTGTGAAACACTTTCCACAATGTCTTAATTGTGTGCCAAACTCGTAACTCAGATACTCAACTCTATGATCATATCACAAACATTTTATCCTCTTGTCACGACGATCTTCAACTTCACTCTGAAATTACTTGAACCTTTCAATAATTCAGACTTGTGTTTTATCAAGTAAATACACTCAGCATCTACTCAAATCATCTGTGAAGTAAGAACATAACGATATCCCCTGCATGCCTCAGCACTCATTGGACTGCATACATCAAAATGTATTACTTCCAATAAGTAGCTCTCTTGTTCCATCTTACTGAAAACGAGGCCTTTCAGTCATCTTGCCCATGTGGTATGATTTGCATGTCTCAAGTGATTCAAAATCAAGTGAGTCCAAACGATCCATCTGCATGGAGTTTCTTCATGCATATATACCAATAGACATGGTTCGCATGTCTCATTCTTTTCAAAAACGAGTGAGTCCAAAGATCCCTCTACATGGAGCTTCTTCATGCGTTCTATACCAATATGACTCAAGTGGCAGTGCCACAAGTATGTGGTACTATCATTACTATCTTATATCTTTTGGCATGAACATGTGTATCACTACGATCGAGATTCATTTTAGGTGCAAGACCATTGAAGGTATTATTCAAATAAACAGAGTAACCATTATTCTCCTTAAATGAATAACCGTATTGCGATAAACATAATCCAATCATGTTTGTGCTCAACGCAAACACCAATCTCAATGGTAGAGGGAGCATGCGATGCTTGATCACATCAACCTTGGAAACACTTCCAACACATATCGCATCTCACCTTTAGCTAGTCTCCGTTTATTCCGCAGCTTTTATTCCGAGTTACTAACACTTAGCAACCGAACCGGTATCTAATACCCTGGTGCTGCTAGGAGTACTAGTAAAGTACACATTCATATAACGTATATCCAATATACTTCTGCCGACCTTGCCTGCCTTCTCATCTACCAAGTATCTAGGGTAGTACTGCTTCAGTGACCGTTCCCCTCATTACAGAAGCACTTAGTCTCGGGTTTGGGTTCAACCTTGGGATTCTTCACTAGAGCAGCAAATGATTTGCTGTTTCATGAAGTATCCCTTCTTCCCTTGCCCTTCTTAAAACTAGTGGTTTTACTAACCATCAACAATTGATGCTCCTATTTGATTTCTACTTTCGCGGTGTCAAACATCGTGAATAGCTCATGGATCATCATATCTATCCTTGATATTTATAGTTCATCACGAAGCTCTAATAGCTTTGTGGCAGTGACTATGGAGAACCATCACTATCTCATCTGGAAGATTAACTCCCACTCGATTCAAGTGATTGTAGTACTCAGACAATCTGAGCACATGCTCAACGATTGAGCTTTTCTCCCTTAGTTTGCAAGCTTAAGAAACTTGTCAGAGGTCTCATACCTCTTGACGTGGGCACTAGTCCGAAATCCCAATTTCAGTCTTCGGAAAATCTCATATGTTCTGCGACGTTTCAAAAACCGTCTTTGGTGCCACAATTCTAAACCGTTAGCATTACGCACTGAACTATCACGTAGTCATCAAAACGTGTATGTCAGATGTTTCGTAACATCTACAGACGACGTTGAGGTTCAGCACACCGAGCGGTGCATTAAGGACATAAGCCTTCTGTGCAGCAATGAGGACAATCCTCAGTTTACGGACCCAGTCCGCATAATTGCTACTACCAACTTACAACTAAATTTTCTCTAGGAACATATCTTAACCAGTAGAACTAAAGCGCAAGATATGACATAATTTGCAAAGACTTTTTGACTATGTTCATGATAATGAAGTTCATCTGATTATTGAACTCCCACTCAGATAGACATCCCTCTAGTCATATAAGTGATACATGATCCAAGTCAAACTAGGCCGTTTCCGATCATCACTTGAGACGGACTAGTCATCATCGGTGAACATCTCCATGTTGATCGTATCTACTATACGACTCATGTTCGATCTTTCGATCTCTTGTGTTCCGAGGCCATGTCTGTACACGCTAGGCTCGTCAAGTCAACCTAAGTGTTTTGCATGTGTTCCGAGGCCATGTCTGTACATGCTAGGCTCGCCAACACCCGTTGTATTCGAACGTTAGAATCTATCACACCCGATCATCACGTGGTGCTTCGAAACAACGAGCCTTAGCAACGGTGCACAGTTAGGGGGAACACGTCTCTTGAAATTTTAGTGAGGGATCATCTTACTTACTACCGTCGTTCTAAGCAAATAAGATGCATAACATGATAAACATCACATGCAATCAAATAGTGACATGATATGGCCAATATCATTTTGCTCCTTTGATCTCCATCTTCGGGGCACCATGATCATCTTTGTCACCGGCATGACACCATGATCTCCATCATTGTGTCTTCATGAAGTTGTCGCGCCAGCGATTACTTCTACTTCTATGGCTAACGCGCTTAGCAATAAAGTAAAGTAATTTACATGGCGTTATTCAATGACACGCAGGTCATACAAAAAATAAAGACAACTCCTATGGCTCCTGGCGGTTGTCATACTCATCGACATGCAAGTCGTGATCCCTATTACAAGAATATGATCAATCTCATACATCACATATATCATTCATCATATCTTCTGGCCATATCACATCACATAGCACATGCTGCAAAAACAAGTTAGACGTCCTCTAATTGTTGTTGCAAGTTTTTTACGTGGCTTGTATAGGTTTCTAGCAAGAACGTTTCTTACCTACTTAAAACCACAACGTGATATGCCAATTTCTATTTACCCTTCATAAGGACCCTTTTCATCGAATCCGTTCCGACTAAAGTGGGAGAGACAGACAGCCGCTAGCCACCTTATGCAACTAGTGCATGTCAGTCGGTGGAACCTGTCTCACGTAAGCGTACGTGTAAGGTCGGTCCGGGCTGCTTCATCCCACAATGCCGCCGAAACAAGATAATACTAGTAGCGGCAAGAAGAATTGGCAACATCTATGCCCACAACTACTTTGTGTTCTACTCGTGCATAGAAACTACGCATAGACCTAGCTCATGATGCCACTGTTGGGGAACGTAGCAGAAATTCAAAATTTTCTACGCATCACCAAGATCAATCTATGGAGTAATCTAGCAACGAGGGGAAGGGGAGTGCATCTACATACCATTGTAGATCGCGATGCGGAAGCGTTGCAAGAACGCGGATGAAGGAGTCATACTCGTAGCGATTCAGATCGCGGTTGATTCCGATCTAAGCACCGAAGAACGGTGCCTCCGCGTTCAACACACGTGCAGCCCGGTGACGTCTCCGACGCCTTGATCCAGCAAGGAGAGAGGGAGAGGTTGGGGAAGACTCCATCCAGGAGCAGCACGACGGCGTGGTGGTGATGCAGGAGCATGGCAATCCTGCAGGGCTTCGCCAAGCACTGCGGGAGAGGAAGAGGAGGGAGAGAGGTAGCGCTGTGCCAAGAGAGACCGGAAAACTCATGTGTTGGGCAGCCCTAGACCTCAACTATATATAGGGGGGGGGGCTGCGCCCCCTCTAGGGTTCCCACCCCAAGGGGTGGCGGCCAGCCCTAGCTCCCATCTAGGGGGGCGGCCAATGGGAGGAGGGGGGGGCGCCACTAGGGTGGGCCTTAAGGCCCATCTGGACCTAGGGTTTGCCCCTCCCACTCTCCCATGCGCCTTGGGCCTTGGTGGGGGGCGCACCAGCCCACCTGGGGCTGGTCCCCTCCCACACTTGGCCCACGCAGCCTTCTGGGGCTGGTGGCCCCACTTGGTGGACCCCCGGGACCCTCCCGGTGGTCCCGGTACATTACCGATATCAGCCGAAACTTTTCCGGTGACCAAAACAGGACTTCCCATATATAAATCTTTACCTCCGGACCATTCCGGAACTCCTCGTGACGTCCAGGATCTCATCCGGGACTCTGAACAACATTCGGTAACCACGTACATACTTTCCCTATAACCCTAGCGTCATCGAACCTTAAGTGTGTAGACCCTACGGGTTCGGGAACCATGCAGACATGACCGAGACGTTCTCCGGTCAATAACCAACAGCGGGATCTGGATACCCATGTTGGCTCCCAAATGTTCCACGATGATCTCATCGGATGAACCACGATGTCGGGGATTCAATCAATCCTGTATACAATTCCCTTTGTCTATCGGTATGTTACTTGCCCGAGATTCGATCGTCGGTATCCCGATACCTTGTTCAATCTCGTTACCGACAAGTCTCTTTACTCGTTCCGTAACTCACATCATCCCGTGATCAACTCCTTGGTCACACTGTGCACATTATGATGATGTCCTACCGAGTGGGCCCAGAGATACCTCTCCGTTTACACGGAGTGACAAATCCCAGTCTCGATTCGTGCCAACCCAACAGACACTTTCGGAGATACCTGCAGTGCACCTTTATAGCCACCCAGTTACGTTGTGACGTTTGGTGTACCCAAAGCATTCCTACGGTATCCGGGAGTTGCACAATCTCATGGTCTAAGGAAATGATACTTGACATTAGAAAAGCTCTGAGCAAACGAACTACACGATCTTGTGCTAGGCTTAGGATTGGGTCTTGTCCATCACATCATTCTCCTAATGATGTGATCCCGTTATCAATGACATCCAATGTCCATGGTCAGGAAACCGTAACCATCTATTGATCAATGAGCTAGTCAACTAGAGGCTTACTAGGGACATGGTGTTGTCTATGTATCCACACATGTATCTGAGTTTCCTATCAATACAATTCTAGCATGGATAATAAACGATTATCATGAACAAGGAAATATAATAATAACCTATTTATTATTGCCTCTAGGGCATATTTCCAACAACACTTGCATCAGGGCTTTCTGCTGCTGAATCTACTGAGTGATCTCCGGTGGGAAAACAAATTCGGTGTTGCGTCTCGGAGGCATCTGATAGGTTTAGAAAAGATGAGATATAGAATAGAATGAGGTATAGAGAGAAAACACTACCCATATGCTCATGAGACAAACACAATCAATATCACTCAATCAAACAAACAAGGCATACAATCGATCTAACTATCGTTACAAAAGTGCTCGGGCTATACTATTTACATGGGGAAATACTACTACTGATATGGTGGTCTACTAGAAATTTTGATCGCTCGAAGACTCCATGATATCTACTCCAGCTTCATCAACAAAGTCATCTTCACTGGGGTCTGAGTCGGTGTCATCAATGATGATGTAGTTATCCGGGCAAGTAGAATCGTCGTCTTGTCCTCCAGGTGTTGGGTCTCCCATGAAAACTCCGATCTTCTTTATCAGGTCGTCATTCTTCTCCAACAACGTGGCGATCTCCTCCTCATATCCATCGCGTGTAGCCTTGATTTCTTCCTCCAACTCTGTGATCTTAGTCAATGCCTTCTTCAGTTCTATCATGTCTGCGCACATCTGGTTCTCCTGGCGACGAATGTGTTGGTTTTGCTCCTGGATGAAAGCTGCAATTGATCCATCCTTCTTGGTGCTGATCATCTCCCATTGCTCATCTCGGCGTCCACAAATCTGATAAATAGTATCCTTAAGCTCCTTGTGGTAGACTTCTCCAACGCGTCCCATAGAGATGTGGGCTGCCATGCTCTTCCCTAAACTCCAGGTTGGTGCATCAAAGGAAAACTCTATAGGCTCAGTGACTGGCGTAAAAGTCCTTCCTGGAACTTGAACTTGAATCTTCCAGCGCCCCTCTTCTGGTAGTGTGGCGTTGTAGGTTCCGGTGAAGCTTGGTATTCCGATGTTCAGGTACTTAGTGACTTCCTTCAAGTGTCGTCCAAAAGGTGTCTCTTCATCCGGTTGCATGAACTTGTTCCTTGCGTTCGCCATTCTTAAAAGAGTAGAAAGTGGAGAGGAGTTAGAAATGAGAAGAGAGAAGTGTTCTAGGGTTTAAGCTTAGTGGTCGTGTCCTATAGTCAGCGTGTGCTCTGATACCACCTTTGTAGCGACCAGACCTCAAACAGTCTGCGCTGCTGTGCACCAGTGTCATCCCTGGATCAGTAATGCTGACACGCATAGTACAAATGGAGGATTTATAACAGAGTAGCAATCACACACTTATTACAACGAGTATCTTAAAAGAGAATAAGTATGATAAATATGGCTTAAGGCCATCTAAATACGATAACAACGGAAGACTTGGAAGAATAGTGAGTCCATCAACTCCAACGGCATCACTGAGTATAAGACCACGACCTAAGGCACCTTACTCATCGTCTGAAAAGTCTGCAACATGAAACGTTGCAGCCCGAAACGGGCCAGCACATGGAATATGCTGGCAATGTAACACATAGAGAGTAATGAACATAATAATGCTATACTACATACATATATGGCTGGTAGAAGGCTCTATGGTTACAGTTTTGCGAAAAGCCAATTTTTCCCTACTACAAAGGAATAAATTTTATTTAACTATCATGGTGGTTGTTAAACATTGAGAATGGTTGACAGCATTCTCAATCCCAATTAAGTATCATCATTAAACCAACAAAATTCATTAAAGTAACATGGTGATGAGATTCACATGATAATCCAAGTACTAGATACTCAAGATGTCCATAACCGGGGACACAGCTAACCATGATTAGTTTGTACACTCTGTAGAGGTTTGTGCACTTTTCCCCACAAGACTCGATCGCCTCTGCTTGATTCTCGCACTACATGATGTTTGAGAAACGGATGACCGAGACACAGTCTTTCAGAAGCGTTAACTCTCTACTCCGGGTAGACAGTACCACCTACATCCCCTACATCTGCTAGTCTACCTCTTCAAGAGCTCACACAACTTAATCAACTATGCTAGAGCCCATAATAGCTTGTGGCTGCACACGGAAGTTTCTAGCATGAATAATCTCATGATCCCTTTGAGCCTGGGTGGCGGTCCTTAGAAAAACAGGCAATCCTGGAATACCCAGGTACCTCAATCCACCCAGATGTGAGTTTTAGTTGCCACCTTAAGTTTAACCATATATTAACAATCTCACATCTGTCATGGATACACTCAAACCCAATCCACGTCTACTAGCATAACATAGCAATATAAGCAAACGTAGAAGTAACTCCCAAGGGTTTGATAATAAAACAGGTAATAGGTACTACCTCAACTACTTCCCAATACCCACAATTTAATTAGATCCTAGCCATGCAATGTTTGAGGATTTGTCTAATGCAATAAAACTGGGTAGTAAAAGAGGTATGATCAAAGTGTTACTTGCCTTGCTGATGATCCGTGAAACTTAGAGATTTGAAGTAGCAAGCGACGCACTCCGGGTACTCTATCACAAACAAACAAGCATACAATAAGCACTCATCAAATGCACAGGTAAAACTCAAATAAAAGATCTAACCAGAAAGTTCAACTTAAGAACTCCGGTTTGCAAAAAGAAACAAATCGAACGAAGCAACGAAAGTCAAACGGCGAAAGAAAACAAGCTTCATTTACTAATCTGGATCTAGGTCAAATTTTACAGTAGCAAAAACTTGTTTGAGAAGGTTAAACGGAAAGAGAATTTCGAGACGAAACTCTAGGCGCTTGAATCGCCTGATTCCGATAAACGAGCGAAAAGATATACCAGAACGAAGATCCGATCAGAAATCGCGATCTGGAATAATCGCGGAAAACCGACGAAAAAGAAAACTGACGAACAGTTAAACGAACGAACGTTCGTTAACAGCGACTAACCAACGAACACGTTCGTTAAAATGAACGAATCAGTGAACGTTCACTAACAAACTAAAGCGGAAAAAATAAACCGATCTATACAAAAAAATAAACCTAGGGTTCCTAAAAAAATAAACCGAATCGTTTAAAAAAAACCGAACTCGGCGGCGGCTTCGGTTACCTCTGGCGGGGCGGGGC
>NC_057802.1:179061849-179080063 GCF_018294505.1 Triticum aestivum | reverse complement strand
GGCGGGGCGAGGTGAGGGAGGCGGCGGCAGGGCGGGGTATATATAGGTGGGGGGAGGGGCTACTCCGGCTTGGGGAAGGGGGCGCCGGGGAGGCGTGGCCGTCCCGGACTCGGGCGGCGGCGGCGTGCTCGTCCCGGTCTCCATGAGGGAGACGGCGACGCGGAATGGGCCGGCCTGGCTCGGCTGGGCCTCGGCCCAGTCGGGCGCGGGGATTTAAAAATAATAATAATATTCCGCCGAAATAAAAAAAATCGTAGAAAAATAAATAAAAATCCAAAAATGCCAAAACAAGTTTTCACCGTCTAATTAAAATAATTAGGACGACGTGAACATTTTCTTGGCCCAAAATTTGCACTTTTGAAAACGTGAAAATTTTCTAATGCAATAAAAATTGCAAATAGAATCCGAATAAAATCAAATATTTGATTTTAATATGTTTTCTCCAATATTTCAATTATTGTGGAGAAGTCATATTTTCTCCTCTCATTTATTTTAATATGAAATATTTTTCGGAGAGAAAAATAATTAAAACCAAAAATCCTCGTTTTATTATTTTATAAAAATCAAATATGAAAACCGGTAAAAATCCCCAACTCTCTTCGAGGGTCCTTGTGTTGCTTAGGATTTTCGAGGATTTGCCAAAATGCAATAAAATATGCTATGCAATGATGATCTAATATATAACATTCCAAATTGAAAATTTGGGATGTTACAACACGCTACTTGGAGCTATTCCAAATAACTGCTTCTACTATACGAATCCAGTTTACTACTTAGAGTCATCCGGATTAGTGTCAAAGTTTGCATTGACGTAACCCCTTACGACGAACTCTTTTACCACCTCCATAATCGAGAAAATTCCTTAGTCCACTAGTTACTAAGGATAAGTTCGACCGCTGTCATGTGATCCATTCCTGGATCACTCTTGTACCCATTGACTAATTCATGGCAAGGCACACTTCAGGTGCGGTACACAGTATAGCATACTGTAGAGCCTACGTCTAAATCATAGGGGACGACCTTCGTCCTTTCTCTCTCTTCTGCCGTGGTCAGGTCTTGAGTCTTACTCAATACTCACACCTTGTAACACAGCCATGAACTCCTTCTTTGCTGATCTATTTTGAACTCCTTCAAAATCTTGTCACGGTATGTATTCATTTGAAAGTACTATTAAACGTTTTTGATCTATCCTTATAGGTCTTGATGCTCAATGTTCAAGTAGCTTGATCCAGGTTTTCCATTGAAAAACACTTTTCAAATAACCCTGTATGCTTTCCAGAAATTCTACATCATTTCTGATCAACAATATGTTAACAACATATACTCATCAAAAATTCTATAGTGCTCCCACTCACTTCTTTGGAAATATAAGTTTCTCATAAACTTTGTAAAACCCAAAATCTTTGATCATCTAATCAAAGCGTACATTCCAACTCCGAGATGCTTACTCTAGTCCTTAGAAGGATTGCTGGAGCTTTGCATACTTGTTAGCATCTTTCAGGATTGTCAAAACCTTCTGGTTGTATCAAATACAACCTTTCCTCAAGAAAATCGTCGAGGAAACAATGTTTTTTGACATCCTATCTGCAAGATTTCATAAATAATACAGTAACTGCTAATATAATTTCAACAGACTCTTAGCATCGCTACGAGTGAGAAAATCTCATCGTAGTCAACTCCTTGAACTTGTCAGAAAACATCTTAACGACAAGTCGAGCTTTCTTAATGGTGACACTTACCATCATTGTCCGTCTCCCTTTTAAAATCCATCTGCACCCAACAGCCTTACGACCATCAAGTAGTTCTTCCAAAGTCTATACTTTGTTTTTATACATGGATCCTCTCTCGGATTTTATGGCCTCGAGCCATTCGTCGGAATCTGGGCCCACCATCGCTTCTCCATAGCTCGTAGGTTCATTGTTGTCTAGCAACATGACTTCAAAGATAGGATTACGTACCACTCTGAAGTAGTACGCATCCTTGTCGACCTACGAGGTTTGGTAGTGACTTGATCCGAAGTTTCATGATCACTATCATAAGCTTCCACTTCAATTGCTGTAGGTGCCACAGGAACAACTTCCTGTGCCCTGCTACACACACTAGTTGAAGTGACGGTTCAATAACCTCATCAAGTCTCCACCATCCTCCCACTCAATTCTTTCGAGAGAAACTTTTCCTCGAGAAAGGACCCGTTTCTAGAAACAATCACTTTTGCTTGCGGATCTGAAATAGGAGGTATACCCAACTGTTTTGGGTATTCTATGAAGATGCATTTATCTGCTTTGGGTTCGAGCTTATCAGCCTGAAACTTTTTCACATAAGCGTCGCAACCCCAAACTTTTAAGAAACAACAGCTTAGATTCCTCTAAACCATAGTTCATACGGTGTCGTCTCAATGGAATTGCGTGGTGCCCTATTTAAAGTGAATGCGGTTGTCTCTAATGCCTAACCCATAAACGATAGTTGTAATTCGATAAGAGACATCATGGTATGCACCATATCCAATAGGGTACATTTATTATGTTCGGACACACCATCACACTATGGTGTTCCAGGCGGTATTAGTTGTGAAACAATTTCCACAATGTCTTAATTGTGTACCAAACTCGTAACTCAGATATTCATCTCTATGATCATATCATAGACATCTTATCCTCTTGTCACGACGATCTTCTACTTCACTCTGAAATTACTTCAGACTTGTATTTCATCAAGTAAATATACTTAGAATCTACTCAAATCATCTGTGAAGTAAGAGCATAATGATATTCACTGCGTGCCTCAGCACTCATTAGATTGCACACATCAAATGTATTACTTCCAACAAGTTGCTCTTTTGTTCCATCTCACTGAAAACGAGGCCTTTCAGTCATCTTGCCCATGTGGTATGATTTTCATGTCTCAAGTGATTCAAAATCAAGTGAGTCCAAACGATCCATCTGCATGGAGTTTCTTCATGCATATATACCAACAGACATGGTTCGCATGTCTCAATCTTTTCAAAAAACGAGTGAGTCCAAAGATCCATCTACATGGAGCTTCTTCATGCGTTTTATACCAATATGACTCAAATGGCAGTGCCACAAGTATGTGGTACTATCATTACTATTTTTTATCTTTTGGCATGAACATGTGTATCACTACGATCGAGATTCAATAAACCATTCATTTTAGGTGCAAGACCATTGAAGGTATTATTCAAATAAACAGAGTAACCATTATTCTCCTTAAATGAATAACCGTATTGCGATAAACATAATCCAATCATGTCTATGCTCAACGCAAACACCAAATAACAATTATTCAGGTTTAATACCAATCCCGATGGTAGAGGGAGTGTACGATGTTTGATTACATCAACCTTGGAAACACTTCCAACACATATCGTCATCTCATCTTTAGCTAGTCTCCGTTTATTCCGTAGCCTTTTATTTCGAGTTACCAACACTTAGCAACCGAACCGGTATCTAATACCCTGGTGCTACTAGGAGTACTAGTAAAGTACACATTAATATAATGTATATCCAATATACTTCTGTTGACCTTGCCTGCCTTCTCATCTACCAAGTATCTAGGGTAGTTCTGCTTCAGTGACCGTTCCCCTCATTACAGAAGCACTTAGTCTCGGGTTTGGGTTCAACCTTGGGTTTCTTCACTAGAGCAGCAACTGATTTGCCGTTTCATGAAGTATCCCTTCTTTCCCTTGCCCTTCTTGAAACTAGTGGTTTTCTTAACCATCAACAATTGATGCTCCTACTTGATTTCTACTTTCGCGGTGTCAAACATCGCAAATAGCTCAAGGATCATCATATCTATCCCTGATATGTTATAGTTCATCACGAAGCTCTAGTAGCTTGGTGGCAGTGACTTTGGAGAACCATCACTATCTCATCTGGAAGACAACTCCCACTCGATTCAAGCGATTGTAGTACTCAGGCAATCCGAGCACATGCTCAACGATTGAGCTTTTCTCCCTTAGTTTGCAGGCTTAAGAAACTTGTCACAGGTCTCACACCTCTTGACGTGGGCACGAGCCTAAAATCCCAATTTCAGCTCTTGGAACATCTCATATGTTCCGCGACGTTTCAAAATGTCTTTGGTGCCTCAATTCTAAACCGTTTAACATTACGCACTGAACTATCACGTAGTCATCAAAATGTGTATGTCAGATGTTTGCAACATCCACAAACGACGCTTGAGGTTCAGCACACCGAGCGGTGCATTAAGGACATAAGCCTTCTATGCAGCAATGAGGACAATCCTCAGTTTGCGGACCCAGTCCGCATAATTGCTACTATCAACTTTCAACTAAATTTTCTCTAGGAACATATCTTAAATAGTAGAACTAAAGCGTAAGCTACGACATAATTTGCAAAGACCTTTTGACTATGTTCATGATAATTAAGTTCATCTAATTATTTAATGAACTCCCACTCAGATAGACATCCCTCTAGTCATCTAAGTGATACATGATCCGAGTCAACTAGGCCGTGTTCGATCATCACGTGAGACGGACTAGTCATCATCGGTGAACATCTTCATGTTGATCGTATCTGCTATACGACTCATGTTTGACCTTTCGGTCTCTTGTGTTCCGAGGCCATTTCTGTACATGCTAGGCTCGTCAAGTCAACCTAAGTGTTTCGCATGTGTAAATCTGGCTTACACCCGTTGTATGCGAATGTTAGAATCTATCACACCCGATCATCACGTGGTGCTTCAAAACAATGATCCTTCGCAACGGTGCACAGTTAGGCGGAACACATTCTTGAAATTATAGAGAGGGGTCATCTTATTTATGCTACCGTTGTTCTAAGCTAATAAGATGTAAACATGACAGACATCACATGCAAATCATAAAGTGACATGATATGGCCAATATCATCTTGCGCCTTTTGATCCCCATCTTCGAGGTGTGGCATGATCACTTTCGTCACCGGCATGACACCATGATCTCCATCATCGTGTCTTCATGAAGTTGTCTCGCCAACTATTACTTCTACTACTATGGCTAACGGTTAGCAATAAAGTAAAGTAATTACATGGCGTTTTCATTGACACGTAGGTCATACAATAAATTAAGACAACTCCTATGGCTCCTGCCGGTTGTCATACTCATCGACATGCAAGTCGTGATTCCTATTACAAGAACATGATCAATCTCATACATCACATATATCATTCATCACATACTTTTGGCCATATCACATCACATAGCATACCCTGCAAAAACAAGTTAGACGCCCTCTAATTGTTGTTGCATGTTTTACGTGGCTGCTATGGGTTTCTAGCAAGAACGTTTCTTACCTACGCAAAAGCCACAATGGTGATATGCCAATTGCTATTTACCCTTCATAAGGACCCTCTTCATCAAATCCGATCCGACTAAAGTGGGAGAGACAGACACCCGCTAGCCACCTTATGCATCAAGTGCATATCAGTCGGTGGAACCTGTCTCTCGTAAGAGTACGTGTAAGGTCGGTCCGGGCCGCTTCATCCCACAATGCCGCTGAATCAAGATAAGACTAGTAACGGTAAGAAAATTGAACAAATCATCGCCCACAACTACTTTGTGTTCTACTCGTGCATAGAATCTACGCATAGACCTAGCTCATGATGCCACTGTTGGGTAACGTAGCAATAATTCAAAATTTTCCTACGTGTCACCAAGATCAATCTAGGAGATGCTAGCAATGAGAGAGAGAGGGGGTGCATCTTCATACCCTTGAAGATCGCTAAGCAGAAGCGTTACAAGAACGCGGTTGATGGAGTCGTACTCGCGGCGATTCAAATCGCGGAAGATCCGATCTAGCGCCGAACGGACGGTGCCTCCGCGTTCAACACACGTACAGCCTGGGGACGTCTCCTCCTTCTTGATCCAGCAAGGGGAGAGGAGAAGTTGAGGGAGAACTCCAGCAGCATGACGGCGTGGTGGCGATGGAGCTCGTGGTTCTCCGGCAGAGCTTCGCTAAGCACTACGGAGGAGGAGGAGTTGGAGGAGGAGAGGGCTGCGCCAGGCAAGGGGTGCGGCTGCCCTCTCTCTCCCTCACTATATATAGGGGGAAGGGGGATGGAGGAGGCGCCCTAGGGTTCCCTAGGGGAGGGGCGGCGGCCACAGGGGAAACCCTAGATGGGTTTGGGCGCCCCCACCCCTGGGAAACTTGCCCCCAAAGCCGGGAGGGGTGGCTGCCCTAGGGGAGGCGCCCCCACCTCTCCACGTTACATGAGAGGGGTTGGGAGGGGCGCACAGCCCCTTAGTGGGCTGGTGTGCCCCCTCCCCTTGGCCCATAAGGCCCCCCAACGCTTGCCGGGGCCTCCGAAACACCTTTCGGTCACGCTGGTCGTCACCCGGTACTCCCAGAACAATTCCGGACTCCAATACCCTTCGTCCAATATATTGATCTTCACCTCCGAACCACTCTGGAGATCCTCATCACGTCCGGGATCTCATCCGGGACTCCGAACAACCTTCGGTAACCACATACTATTTCCCATAACAACTCTAGCGTCACCGAACCTTAAGTGTGTAGACCCTACGGGTTCGGGAACCATGCAGACATGATCGAGACACCTCTCCGGTCAATAACCAATAGCGGGATCTGGATACCCATATTGGCTCCCACATGTTCCACGATGATCTCATCGGATGAACCACGATGTCGGGGATTCAATCAATCCCGTATACAATTCCCTTTGTCTATCGGTATGTTACTTGCCCGAGATTCGATCGTCGGTATCCCAATACCTCATTCAATCTCATTACCGGCAAGTCTCTTTACTCGTTCCGTAACGCATGATCCCGTGGCTAACTCATTAGTCACATTGAGCTCATTATGATGATGCATTACCGAGTGGGCCCAGAGATACCTCTCCGTCATACGGAGTGACAAATCCCAGTCTCGATTCGTGCCAACCCAACAGACACTTCCGGAGATACCTGTAGTGCACCTTTATAGCCACCCAGTTACGTTATGACGTTTGATACACCCAAAGCATTCCTAATGTATCTGGGAGTTGCACAATCTCATGGTCTAAGGAAATGATACTTGACATTAGAAAAGCTCTAGCAAACGAACTACACGATCTTGTGCTATGCTTAGGATTGGGTCTTGTCCATCACATCATTCTCCCAATGATGTGATCCCGTTATCAACGACATCCAATGTCCATGGCCAGGAAACCATGACCATCTATTGATCAACGAGCTAGTCAACTAGAGGCTTACTAGGGACATGTTGTGGTCTATATATTCACACATGTATTACGGTTTCCAGTTAATACAATTATAGCATGAACAATAGACAATTATCATGAACAAGGAAATACAATAATAACCATTTATTATTGCCTCTAGGGCATATTTCCAACAGTCTCCCACTTGCACTAGAGTTAATAATCTAGTTCACATCACTATGTGATTGTAATGAATCCAACACCCATGGGGTTTGTTCATATCTCGCTTGTGAGAGAGGTTATTAGTCAACGGGTTTGAACCTTTCAGATCCGTGTGTGCTTTACAAATCTCTATGTCATCTTGTAGATGTAGCTACCACGCGCTACTTGGAGCTATTCCAAATAACTGCTTCTACTATACGAATCCAGTTTACTACTCAGAGTCATCCGGATTAGTGTCAAAGTTTGCATCGACGTAACCCCTTACGACGAACTCTTTTACCACCTCCATAATCGAGAAAATTCCTTAGTCCACTAGTTACTAAGGATAAGTTCGACCGCTGTCATGTGATCCATTCCTGGATCACTCTTGTACCCCTTGACTAATTCATGGCAAGGCACACTTCAGGTGCAGTACACAGTATAGCATACTATAGAGCCTACGTCTAAAGCATAGGGGACGACCTTCGTCCTTTCTCTCTCTTCTACCCGGAGCTCGAAACCAGGTACTACGGAAGCTCCACCATCGAAGTCAATAATGTGTTGTCGTCACCAATTTTTTGTGTTCCTAGCAGCTGCATGCGCTGAGTTAGAAAATCAACCGCCGATGCTCCACAACCATACCCTTTGCGTCAAGCCGTTGTTCATAGATTCCCATCACCGAGGCAACCACCGATCTGGAGAGATGAATCCTCGCGAAGACCTTTCGGTGGCCCCACAATCTGCAGCGAGGCCGCGGTCGCAGGCCGGAGTCATCATCACATGAACCAACACTGATGACATATCACATCACCACTGATTGCCATCTCACTGGAGATAGCCCTGCCCAGACCCATTGGCCAAGGGGCCGACATGACCTAATCTAAAGTAAGGCAGATCTGTTCTCGACGCCGTAGCCCACATTGCTGCAGCATCCATGCTGGATGCATACGAGGCCTCCCCATTGGAGACGAAGAGTGCAAACAACCGTCGAGGAGTCAACTCACGCCGACCGAAGAGCAGATGACGACTCCAGAACCTTGGATATGAGGGATGGATTGGAGGTGCCAAAGAAGACAATGCACGTCCTCGCCATTGCCGTCCACCGCGGGGCTTAGATCGATGGGCTCCTTTGGCTACGACAAGGGAGGGAGTAGTGGTATCGAAGACCTCTAGGACTGGTGGTGGCCTCCGAAGTCGCCCGCGAGCGACCCAGCAGGCAGTTTCGTTTCTCTGCTCGTCCAATTCTAATGTATTCTCCTACATACAGAGTGTTTGCTTGGACGGGGGCGTCGGTGTGTGGGAAGGCAACATCATGCTCTTGGTCAGGGTCACCGTTGTCATTCCAGGGGAGGCGCAGAGGCCTCAGGGTCAGGAGGCATGGGGACGTGGCGTGGTGATGTGGCATGGGGAGGTGGCAGTGGAAAGAGCCGAGGACGAGCAAATGTCATTGGAAGGAGCAGATGATGAGGAGAGAAAGTTGGATTGGCGATGATGGGGACGGCGTGCGAGCGGGCGCGGGATTGGGGGGTCGCTGGCTCAGTTGGCATTTTCTTCGTGTAATTTTGTCAATTCGCTGGGAAGTAAATTCCACATTCCATCCACGTACTCTCCCCGGTCCTTTTTACTCTGGATATAAGATTTGTCGAAAGTCAAACTTCAAAAAGTTTGACCAATTTTATTGAAAAATGTATCAACACTTACAATATGAAATCAATATCATTAGATGCACTCTGAATTAATTTTTATATTTTATAAGTTTAGTATTGTATATGATAATATTTTATGGACATACCTATGGGAGGACGAGGGGGGAGGGAAGGAAGAGGATGAGGTCGAGGTAGGATGGGGGGAGGGGATGATACAGGAGGCCGAGGTGGTTGGGGTGGAAGAGAAGGAGGGGGGAGAGGTGCTTTTATGAACAAGGGAGACGTGGATGCTGGAAGGGTGGGGATGGAGTACATACAGTAGGAAGTTGCTGGTAATGATAGGGGAGCAAGGAAGAGATTGATTGCTTCGGATGGCTCTGTCAATATCCGAGGACAGTCAGTACCAAACCTGGCGTAAAGTGGTAGATGCAGTTCTGATGATTGAAGGGTCTACTCTGGTTTTGAATGCACAAGACCCAAATACTACACCGGAGAAATCTCAGATTATCAAGAGAAGGAGGCAGGATGGAGATGAAGAGTACGTCAAGATGTACTACACAGAAGAATAGGAACATGCTACACGGGTTCAGGCGGCCTCCCGAGAGGAGGACTGCCCACCGCAATGAATACGTTATGTTGGAACTGTTGCGGTTTGGGCAACCCCGCAACAGTTCAAGAGGTCCGTGTTCTCACGGCCAAATTTTCCCCGACCGTACTGTGTTTAGTGGAGACTCAACTAACTAATGTACATGCAGAGATACTAGCTCAATCTTTTGTCTATGATAGATCTTTTGCTGTTGGAAGCTCCGGGAGGAGCGGCGGACTTGTAATTTATTGGAATTATGCAACAAAGTTAGAAGTTAAGGGTTATTCTAGATATCATATTGATGTTAACATATGTGAGCTTGGACCGAGACCTTGGAGGCTAACTTGCGTGTACGGGGAAGCCCAAGTGATAGAGCATTATAAGACGTGGGAAACATTATGCTCAATAGCAGGAGCATCAGATTTACCGTGGATGGCGCTAGGAGGCTTCAACGAAGTGTTGTTGCAATCGGAACATGATGTAGTTAACCCGAGGGGTCAAGGACAAATGGATGGATTCCGGGATGCCTTAGATATTTGTGGTCTTGCTGATCTTGGATACAAAGGGAGGATGTGGACATTTGAGAAAAAGGTCTCAGGTGGATCATACACCGCGTCCGCCTAGACCGGACTGTTGCAGATTCGGAGTGGAACTTAATTTTCCCCCTTGCAGAAGTGGTAAATGAAACGATAGCGTGTTTGGATCATGGTCCTATAGTTATGAAGATGTTGGAAGATAACAATGAGAGCCATCAACCAAAGAATTTTAAATATGAGGATATGGGAGAGGCACCCAAATCTGAATACTTTTGTTGTGGCCAAGTGGAATGGTGAACACAAGGTGACATCGGCGACAGAAGTACATGAGAAGTTAAAGGAACTTGGTGAGCATTTGTGCACCTGGGACAAATACACCTTTGGTAGCGTTAAGAGGGAGATAAAACAGCTTATGAGCGAGCTCAAAATTCTGAAGGACATACCAGGTCGGATTGGGCCTAGCCATTTAGAGATAAAGGTAGCAGACAGGCTAGCAAGCTGTACTAGAGGGAAGAGATATTGCACAGGCAGAGGTCTATAGTGGATTGGCTTACATATGGGTATAAGAATACAAAGTATTTTCAGCAGAGAGCGTCGATGAGTAGAAGGAAGAATCGTATCACAGCTCTTACTGAGCCAAGTGGGCAGGTAACATAAGATAATGACGAGATGGAAGCTATGATGACACAATTTTTTTAAGGATTTGTACACTTCGGATGGGTGCACAAACATGCAAGAGGTACTCGATTCAGTCCCTCAAAAGATAATAGTTGACATGCGTGTCCTTTTGGATGCTGAGTATACAGAGGATGAAGTGAAGATAACTCTATATCAAATGTTCCCTACTAAATCACCGGGTCCCGATGGGTTTCCCGCGCATTTTTTCGAGAAACATTGGGTTGTGTGCGGGCAGGAGGTAACATCGGCTGTTCTAAAAATTCTCAAAGGCCAAGAGAGCTGAAAAGGTATAAACAAAACGTTCTTGGTCCTAATTCCGAAGGTAAAAAATCTGACTTTGCTATCACAGTTCCGCCCCATCAGTTTGTGCAATGCTTTATATAAGATAGCTTCCAAGGTTATTGATAATCATTTGAAGCTAGTGCTTCCTCATATTATTTCGGCAGAACAGTCAACATTTGTCTCGGTTCGTCTGATTATAGACAACATCATTGTGGCCTACGATTGTTTACATTTTATGAAGCGAAATAAAGCAGTCAAGCATCATCATTGTGCTCTGAAGTTGGATATGATGAAAGCGTATGACCGAGTAGAATGGGACTATCTGAGAGATATAATGCTGAAACTGGGCTTCTCGCATATGTGGGTGAATATTGTGATGAATATTGTCAGCTTGGTCTCATACTCAGTTCCGTTTAATGGAAAGATATTGGAGGAATCAAACCTAGCAAAGGTATTCGCCAGGGAGATCAAATCTCCCCTTGTTCTTGTTGGCAGCGGAGGGTCTTTTGGGCTTGTTAAAAAAAAATCTAAGTGAGTCATCTCAACTTGGTAGGATTCAAGTGGCGCCGTCGGCACCGCCTGTTAACCACTTGTTATTCGCAGATGATAGCTTGCTGTTCTTCAAAGCAACTGGTGGAGGGGCGACAGAAGTATCAAACCTGTTGGATAAATATTGTCTAGCTTCAGGTCAAAGAACCAATTCTTCCAAGTCATCAATTTTCTTTAGTAAAGGTTGTCCTTCACATATCAAAGAAGAGATAAAAGGGATTCTGAATGTGCCGAATGAAACTTTGAATGACAAGTACCTAGGCATGCCTTTTGATATAGGTACTTCAAAATTTGGTGCTTTCAAATATCTGAAAGATAGGCTATGTAATAAGGTGAAAGGGTGGATAGACAAGTCCCGGTCCTCAATTGGGAAATAAGTTTTAGTAAAGTCAGTGGCACAAGTTGTGCCATCTTTCTTTATGTCTTGCTTTAAATTACCAAGGGGGCTGTGTGAACATCTTAACAAGCTCATTAGGCAATTTTGGCGAGGGAGTAAGGAAGGAAAAAGGAAGCCATCTTGGGTGTCATGGAAGACTATGACTCAGCCAAAATACATGGGAGGTCTTGGTTTTCGTGATTTTGAGCTCTTTAATCTAGCACTTTTGGCACGGCAATCATGGAGGATGCTACAACAACCGGATTCTTTGTGTGCTCGGTTGTTGAAGGCAGTCTATTTCCCCAAGGAACCATCCTGACAGCTGAATTGGGTAACTGACCATCTCAAGTCTGGCGGGCTATCCTTGAGGGGTGCGAGGTTTGTTGGGTAATGTTGCATGGAAAACTGTTCGGGAACGTAGTAATTTCAAAAAAAAATTCCTATGCACACGCAAGATCATGGTGATGCATAGCAACGAGAGGGGAGAGTGTTGTCTACGTACCCTCGTAGACCGTAAGCGGAAGCATTATGACAACGCGGTTGATGTAGTCGTACGTCTTCACGATTGACTGATCCTAGTACCGAACGTACGGCACCTCCGCGATCTGCACACGTTCAGCTCGGTGACGTCCCACCACTACTAGGGAAAACCCTAGTAGTAGCGCGGGTTTTGAGGCTATCAGCAGCGCGGGCAGCCGTGCTACTACTACGGCGCTACAGCTAACTGTTAGTAGTAGCGCGGTCTGTACTCGTGCTACTACTATTGACTATATCAGCAGCGCTTTTCCGGAATGCGCTACTATTAATTAGCTGTAGCGATTTCCTAGCCTGCGCTACTGCTATATCTTTCATCATTTTCCCTGGCTTCCTACCCCGTTTCAGCTTTAATAAATTGCAATTTCCAGATACTAGGTACTACCAGATATCAATTTCATAAAGCATTATAGGTACTAGGTAGTACTCCCTCGGTTCCAAATTACTCGTTGTGGTTTTAGTTCAAATTTGAACTAAAACCACGATGAGTAATTTGGAACGGAGGGAGTACTAGATAACAATTTCATATATACTCAACATGCATCCTCAAGAAGTACTAGGTGATATCAACGACGATCATCATATGTAGTTCTAGATGATATCGATGACGATCATCATATGTAGTTCTACATGATATCGACGACGATCATCATATGTAGTTCTAGATGATATAACCACACACACATATGTAGTTCTAGATGATATCGACGACGATCATCATCCTCAAGCCTGGGCGGTGGGTGTTCCTGATAGTAATTTGGATGGCCTGTCCAACACGAAGATTCTTGCCAATGAGGAATCTCTTCCACCCAACCGAGTTTAAGTGTGTGCGTCCGTCTGTGTCCATGCGGCAAGTACATGTGGTGATGGAGCCCCTTGCGGTAAGGCGTAGTCCAGATGAGCCTTCTTCATTAGGCTCGATACCACAACTCACAGATAGGTTCTTTGGCAATTTCTGAATAAGAAAAACATATCAATTAATAAATAGCCTCACACATACTCTTGCAAATATATTTCTATTAAGTATAGATTTCTACAATATCAAAAGACACAATACTACACATTTGTACTAATTAAGCATTAATTCTACTAATAAGTATATATGGATTATCTACACTATTAATAGTTCCTTGGATTCTACACTAATAAGCATGTGGTCAGACTCTACACTAAACAATATCATCGACTAGATTCCACACAGCATATGATTGGACTCTACACTAAGCATATCATCAGATTCACTAAGCATATCATCGGATAATTTGCATTTGTAAGTATAACAATAAAGCATATATATATATCATCAAATTACTACAGTCAGTATAACATACCAATTCATGCCGATCGACCATGGTACTTGTCAGGTGGGTCACGAATGGCACCCCGACAAAGTCATACGTGGAGGAATTATGTCCCATAGGTTGCACACCTCCTCCTCGCTCAGCCTCATTCTTTGAGCTACGATGGCTTCATGAAGTGGGTTCTCATCATCTTCATTGAGTGGGTCCTCATTATCTTCATCATCTTCGTCATCTTCATCATCTTTGTCATCTGATACGTCTCCAACGTATCTATAATTTTTGATTGCTCCATGCTATATCATATTCTGTTTTGGACATTATTGGGCTTTATTATACACTTTTATATTATTTTTGGGACTAACGTATTAACCGGAGGCCCAGCCTAGAATTGTTGTTTTTGCCTATTTCAGAGTTTCGCAGAAAAAGAATGTCAAACGGAGTCCAAACGGAATGAAACCTTCGGGAATGTGATTTTTGGAACGAACGTGATCCAGAGGACTTGGACCCTACGTCAAGACATCAACCAGGAGGGCACAAGGTAGGGGGGCGCGCCTACCCCCCTGGGCGCGCCCTCCACCCTCGTGGCCCCCCTGTTGCTCCACCGACGTACTCCTTCCTCCTATATATACCTACGTACCCCCAAACTACCAGATACGGAGCCAAAAACCTAATTCCACCGCCGCAACCTTCTGTACCCGTGAGATCCCATCTTGGGGCCTGTTTCGGAGCTCCGCCGGAGGGGGCATCGATCACGGAGGGCTTCTACATCAACACCATAGCCTCTCCGATGATGTGTGAGTAGTTTACCTCAGACCTTCGGGTCCATAGTTATTAGCTAGATGGCTTCTTCTCTCTTTTTGGATCTCAATACAATTTTCTCCCCCTCTCTCGTGGAGATCTATTCGATGTAATCTTCTTTTGCGGTGTGTTTGTTGAGACCGATGAATTGTGGGTTTATGATCAAGTTTATCTATGAACAATATTTGAATCTTCGCTGAATTCTTTTATGTATGATTGGTTATCTTTGCAAGTCTCTTCGAATTATCAGTTTGGTTTGGTCTACTAGATTGATCTTTCTTGCAATGGGAGAAGTGCTTAGCTTTGGGTTCAATCTTGCGGTGTCCTTTCCCAGTGACAGTAGGGGCAGCAAGGCACGTATTGTATTGTTGCCATCAAGGATAACAAGATGGGGTTTATATCATATTGCATGAGTTTATCCCTCTACATCATGTCATCTTGCTTAAAGCATTACTCTGTTCTTATGAACTTAATACTCTAGATGCATGCTGGATAGCGGTCGATGTGTGGAGTAATAGTAGTAGATGCAGGCAGGAGTCGGTCTACTTGTCTCGGACGTGATGCCTATATACATGATCATACCTAGATATTCTCATAACTATGCTCAATTATGTCAATTGCTCAACAATAATTCGTTCACCCACCGTAAATACTTATGCTCTTGAGAGAAGCCACTAGTGAAACCTATGGCCCCCGGGTCTATTCTCCATCATATTAATCTCCCGACAACAAGCTATTTCTGGCGCCGTTTTTATTTTACTTTCTTTACTTTGCATCTTTATCATAAAAATACCAAAAATATTATCTTATCATATCTATCAAATCTCACTCTCGTAAGTGACCGTGTAGGTATTGACAACCCCTTATCGCGTTGGTTGCGAGGATTTATTTGTTTGTGTTGGTCCGAGGGACTCGTGCGTGGCCTCCTACTGGATTGATACCTTGGTTCTCAAAAACTGAGGGAAATACTTACGCTACTTTGCTGCATCACCCTTTCCTCTTCAAGGGAAAACCAACGCAGTGCTCAAGAGGTAGCAAGAAGGATTTCTGGCGCCGTTGCCGGGGAGTCTACGCAAAAGTCAACATACCAAGTACCCATCACAAACCCTTATCTCCCGCATTACATTATTTGCCATTTGCCTCTCGTTTTCCTCTCCCCCACTTCACCATTGCTGTTTTATTCGCCCTCTCTTTTTCGTTCGCCTCTTTTTGTTCGCTTCTTGTTTGCTCGTGTGTTGGATTGCTTGCTTGTCACGATGGCTCAAGATAATACCAAATTATGTGACTTTACCAATACCAACAGTAATGATTTCCTTAGCACTCCGATTGCTCCTCTTACCGATACTGAATCTTGTGAAACCAATGCTGCTTTGTTGAATCTTGTCATGAAAGATCAATTCGCCGGCCTTCCTAGTGAAGATGCCGCTACCCATCTAAATAGCTTCGTTGATTTGTGTGATATGCAAAAGAAGAAAGATGTGGACAATGATATTGTTAAATTGAAGCTATTTCCATTTTCACTTAGAGATCGTGCAAAATCTTGGTTTTCATCTTTGCCTAAAAGTAGTATTGATTCTTGGAATAAGTGCAAAGATGCTTTTATCTCTAAGTATTTTCCTCCCGCTAAGATCATCTCCCTTAGAAACGATATTATGAATTTTAAGCAACTTGATCATGAACATGTTGCACAAGCTTGGGAAAGGATGAAATTAATGATACGTAATTGCCCTACGCATGGTTTGAATTTGTGGATGATTATACAAATTTTTGATGCCAGATTGAATTTCGCTTCTAGAAATCTTTTAGATTCGGCTGCGGGAGGCACTTTTATGGAAATCACTTTAGGAGAAGCTACTAAACTCCTAGATAATATTATGGTTAATTATTCTCAATGGCACACTGAAAGATCTACTAATAAAAAAGTGCATGTGATAGAAGAAATTAATGTTTTGAGTGGAAAGATGGATGAACTTATGAAATTATTTGCTACTAAGAGTGTTTCTTCTGATACTAATGATATTCCTTTGTCTACTTTGATTGAGAATAATAATGAACCTATGGATGTGAATTTTGTTGGTAGGAATAATTTTGGTAACAACGCGTATAGAGGAAACTTTAATCCTAGGCCTTATCCTAGTAATTCCTCTAATAATTATGGTAATTCCTACAACAATTCTTATGGAAACTTTAATAAGATGCCTTCTGAATTTGAGACTAGTGTTAAGGAATTTATGAATTCGCAAAAGAATTTCAAAGCTTTGCTTGAAGAAAAATTGCTCAAAGTTGATGAATTGGCTAGGAACGTTGATAGAATTTCTCTTGATGTTCATTCTTTAAAACTTAGATCTATTCCTCCTAAGCATGATATCAATGAGTCTCTCAAAGCCGTGAGAATTTCCATTGATGAGTGCAAAGAAAGAACCGCTAGGATGCGTGCTAAGAAAGATTGCTTTGTGAAAGCGTGTTCTTCAAATTTATATGAAAATAAAGATGAAGATATAAAAGTTATTGATGTGTCCCCTATTAAATCTTTGTTTTGCAATATGAATCTTGATAACGATGGGACTGAATATGATCCACCTTTGCCTAGAAGGCGTTCCAAAAATTCGGAGTTTTTAGATCTTGATGCTAAAATTGATAAAAGTGGGATTGAAGAGATCAAAACTCTAGATATTAATGAACCCACTATTTTGGATTTCAAGGAATTTAATTATGATAATTGCTCTTTGATAGATTGTATTTCCTTGTTGCAATCCGTGCTAAATTCTCCTCATGCTTATAGTGAAAATAAAGCCTTTACCAAACATATCGTTGATGCTTTGATGCAATCTTATGAAGAAAAACTTGAGTTGGAAGTTTCTATCCCTAGAAAACTTTATGATGAGTGGGAACCTACTATTAAAATTAAAATTAAAGATCATGAATGCTATGCTTTGTGTGATTTGGGTGCTAGTGTTTCCACGATTCCAAAAACTTTATGCGATTTATTAGGTTTCCGTGATTTTGATTATTGCTCTCTAAACACTACAAAAAAAGACACATCCGTGACATTTTGGGCCGAACGAATTTTTTTTCTGTTACACATATGACACTTCTATGACGATAATTGTGACAAAACCCGGTATCATCATAGATGTGGTGGGCTCCTACTTCTATGACAAAACATCATGAAAGAAAATGGGCTTTTTGTCCTGGGCAGGCCGGAGACGCAGCTGCATGACATTCTTTGGGCCGTCCATGATGGAAAAAACCGTGGTAGAAGCGAGGGCGAGGAAAATTTCGGGGAGTTCCCGATTACGGTGGGAGGTCGGGGGCCGAGCGATGCGCGTTTCTCTCGTACACGTACGCGCGTGTGTGCGAGGCGTTGGCTCTAACTGAACCCGAGTGAGGCGTTGGGCTCTAACTGAACCCGAGCGATTGCACTGCAGGCTACGCGTTACTGAACCCGAGCGATCGATCGATGGCTGTTAACTGAACCCGATCGAGCGATTCCTTCGCTACTGCTGCTAACTGAAGCCGATCGATGCTGCCTCTGGGATGAACAGTGAGTGTTG
>NC_057802.1:179009848-179061393 GCF_018294505.1 Triticum aestivum | reverse complement strand
GAGGAGGTCGATGGTAGCCCGTGGAGGCTGGAGGAGGTCGACGGTGGAGATGAACAGTATCCCGTGGAGTCCCGTTTTGCGGTACGCCACACCCCTCCCGATGAACAGGACCCCCGTTTCGACCGTAGGAGGTCCGTTTCGTCCGTTTTGCGGTACGCCACACCCCTCCCGATCAACAGGACCCCCGTTTCGACCGTAGGAGGTCCATTTCCTCCGTTTTGCGGTACGCCACACCCCTCCCGATCAACAGGACCCCGTTCCAAACGTAGGAGGTCCATTTCCTCCGTTGTGCGGTACGCCAGGCCTCGTTTCCATCGCCTGTTCCGTCCAAGCCCTCCCGACGAACACGACCATGCATTCCGTTCCGACCCAGCCGGTTGGCTCCCACGCGTTCCGTTTCCTCCCGATGAACACGACGCATTCCGTTGCCTCCCCATGAACACGACGCATTCCGTTGCCTCCCCATGAACACGACGCATTCCGTTGCCTCCCCATGAACACGACGACGACACTGTTTCTCCGTTCCGACCCAGCCATGTACACGAGCCCTGGCCATACGTATGCGCGAGTAGGCGTTCGAGACCCCGCCCGTATGTACACATACGTGGCCGTATTTTCTTTCTTGCACCCTGGCCGCTTTACGTACGTGTACATGCTACGTGCGCGCCTCTACTACGACACGTACGCGCCTCTACTACGACACGTGCGCGCCTCTACATCCACCAGTATATATGTACGTACACGTTCGTGACGAGAATAACAACGCTACGTACGCTTCGACCAGGTGGGTCCCGACTGTCAGGCACTTCCTTGCCTGCGAAGATGTAGCTGGTGGGTCCCAGCAGTCAGGGGGGCGAATCGTTTTTTTCGGATGCACTTCCTTGCGTGCGAAGATGTAGCTGGTGGGTCCCAGCAGTCAGGGGCAAACGTTTTTTTCGCGAAATACGGTGGCCCGTCTGGTGGGTCCCCGTTGTCAGGTGGAGGAATAATTATTTTGCACGTAATAAGGAGGCACTTCCTTGCTGCGGCCGTGGACCCAGCTGTCAGCCTCTCCACGTACAGTCCACGTCCGATGGAAGCCGTTCCTTGACCACGTTGACCACGCCGCGCCGAGAGCACCAGGGCGGTGGACGACGGCGAGGCCTAGGAAGGGGACGACGCGGAGCCGGGGAAGATGCGGCAGTGAATGCCCACGCGTAGAGGAGTACGAGGGTTCACTGGTTCGCTGCGGTGTGAGGCTGCCATCGCCGCAGAATAACAGGGGGTGTGGGTGAGTAGAGGGATGGCCTGGCCAGCGGTGGGAGTAGTAGGGGGCGGTGAGGCCTCCGCTGCATCGCAGCCGGCCACGGGAGGCAGGAGCACGAGGCACGACCGGCGCTGGTTTGGGCGGCTGGAGCAAGAAGACCAGAGTTTGAAGAAGCACTACGGCCGTTGGATGGACATCGTACGGTCACTGGAGCTAGAATCATGCATATTGACTAAGTTGACAAAGCCCTCTGTCCCCGTCAACTTAGTAGGCCCACAAGTCAGCCTGCCACTATACTGGGTCCCAGCTAATAGGTGGAGTATTCATTTTCTTATGCGTAATAAGGAGGCACTTCCTTGCGTGGGAAGATATAGCTGGTGGGTCCGAGCTGTCAGCGGCGGTAACGTTTTTTTCGTGAAATACAGAGGCCCTTTCGGTGGGTCCCTGATGTCAGGTGGAGGAATCATTATTTTGCGCATAATAAGGAGGCATTTCCTTGCGTGCGGCCGTGGACCCAGCTGTCGGCCTCTCCACATACAGTCCACTTCAGATGCATGTCGGTCATTGACCATGTTGACCAGGCCGCGCCGAGAGCACCAGGGCGGTGGAAGACGACGAGGCCTAGGAAGGGAACGACACGGAGGCAGGGAAGACTCGGCAGTTGTTCCCCATGCGGAGGGGAGTACGACTGTACGAGGATTTACTGGTTCGTCTGCCGTCGCCGGAGAATAACAGCAGGTGTGGGTGAGTAGAGGGATGGCTAGGCCAGCGATGGGAGTATGGTGGGGTGGTGAGGCCTGCGCGGCAGCACAGCCGGCCACGGGGAGGAGGGAGCAGGCAGTCCCGCCGGCGCTTGTTTGAGCGGCTGGAGCAGGAAGAGCAGAGATTGAAGAAGCACGACGGCCGTTCGATGGACATCCAACAGTCACTGCTTGTGCATCAACCTTTTTTTAGGAAAGCCTCAAATCTGTGGAAAATAGCATACAGCCCATCTGCCATTATTTCTAATAATTTACAGCCCATTTGCTAATTCTTAAGGTTTTTCTGGAGCCCATATTCTTTTTGCTAGCATTACAACCCATATTGTGGCCACGGTTAAAAAATTATATGAAATTTTGCATATTTCGGTGCGGTCCGAACTGTTTTTAATCCCGAAATTTCGAATCACATTCAAACTGATTTTAAAAATAAATGTATATCAATATAAAATCCAACAAATTCTCCACGCATAAAAATTAATGTAATTTAAAATCTCGAAATGAAAAAAAAGTTATTTGAAACTTATTGCCGGTTTGATGTGTTTTAAAAATGTACAACCCATTTCTCATTACTGATAGGCCATTTTCTCGGCCAGCCGAATGAAGCTCTCCTCGTCTTGAAAGATTTGCAGCCCAACAGGCCTGACAAAGCGACTTACTTGGCAAATCACAAAAAAACTGGGCTGTGGCCGTGGACCCAGCTGTCAGCCTCTCCATGTACAGTACTCTTCCGATGGAAGTTGGTCGTTGACCACATTGACCACGCCGCGCCGAGAGCACCAAGGCAGTGGACGACGGCGAGGCCTAGGAAGGGGACGACGCGGAGCCGGGGAAGACGCGGCAGTGGATGCCCACGCGGAGAGGAGTACGAGGGTTCACTGGTTCGGCTGCGGCGTGAGGCTGCCGTCGCCGCAGAATAACAGGGGGTGTGGGTGAGTAGAGGGATACCCTGGGCCAGCGGTGGGAGTAGTAGGGGGCGGTGAGGCCTCCGCAGCATCACAGCCGGCCACGAGAGGCAGGAGCACGCGGCACGACCGGCGCTGCTTTGGCGGCTGGAGCAAGAAGACCAGAGGTTGAAGAAGCACTATGGCCGTTGGATGGACATCGTACGGTCATTGGAGCTAGAATCGTTCATATTGACTAAGTTGACAAAGCCCTCCGTCCTTGTCAACTTAGTAGGCCCACAAGTCAGACACCCACTATGGTGGGTCCCAGCTAGCAGGGGGTATTTATTTTTTGGTGCGTAATAAGGAGGCACTTCCTTGCGTGCGAAGATATAGCTGGTGGGTCCGACCTGTCAGCGGGGGGAACATTTTTTTCGCGAAATATAGAAGCGCTTCCCACGTACAGTGCACGTACAGTGCGTAATAAGGAGGAACTTTCCTTGCGTGCGACCATGGACCTCGTGGGTCCCAGCCATCAGGCTCTCCACGTACAGTCCTCTTCCATGACTCTCATATGTTGACCACGCCGCGCCGAGCGCACCGAGGCGATGGACGATGGCGAGGCCCCAGACTGGAATGACCCGGAGATGGGGAAGACGCGGCAGTGGAGTCGCAGACGGAGAGGAATGGGAAACTTGACTGGTTCGGGTGCGGGGTGGGCCTACACTCGACAGAGAATAACAGGAGGTGCGGAGTGGAGGGATGGCCTGGCCGTCGGCGGGGTAGCGTTTCGCTGAGGAGTGCAAAACAACGCCGCTGGACGCCGAAGGCTGGAGCAGGCGGTTCCGGCAGCGCAGGGGGAAGAAGACGAGAGATTGAAGAAGAATGCCGGCATCCAACGCCTTCTTAGGCTTCGACCTACTGGCCCACATGTCAGCCAGTCCATTTGTTTTTTAGTCCATTTGGTGGGCTGGGTGAAACAATGATGTAGCATCTATGCAGCCCGTTTAAATCCCATTTGCATTTTTCTCAAAATCCGTGGACTTGCTGGGCTGGGTGAAAATATCATGTTGGGCTAGACAGAGAAATGTTATAAAAACATAAACACATGATTGCACGTCAGTAAAATCTTTGCAAGCTTATGTACGCAATCACTAGGAGTTAACTTGCCACGTTATATATAAACAATTATTATTATTATTTTGTAAGAACTTTCAACTTATGAAATAAAATATCATTTTAATTTGATGAGTTAATAGTACGTGGGGTATTATTTTTTTAGGCTAGACGTGGGACAGTTGAGTTGGTTCTAGGGGAAAGTACTGGGAGAAAACTCAGTTTACATCGAAAAAGAAAGTGGGAGAAAATTCAGAGACCTGCTGGGTCCACCTGAGGAGGGGAATATGTTCGGAGGAAGGAGATTCAAAGCACGGCAGCCGAGTGAACTAGTTTTTTTTACGGACAAGTGAACTAGTTTACATACATAAGCAAATAGCCACTAAAAAAAGCAATCAGGTTAATGGGTTCTTAAAAGAAATATTTCGAACAAAACAGATAATTACGACACATAGGCTAATGCATGAAACACTCAGATGATAAAGGTGCTTATAAACAGATAAAGTACAACATCTAGACCTTCCTGGCACGCTTGATCATGACGTTGCGGCTGTCCGTGTACTCGTCGGTTACGGGAAGCAGACACGCCCTCATGTCCAAGATCTGCCTGTACATGTAGTAGCATGCGTATGCGTCCTTGGCCGCGTAGGTTATGTAGGCTAGATTCAGAGGTACCTCCCACGTGTTCAGGTCATCTTCTTTCATGTTGGCGTATCAGTGGTCGATGATGGTCTCAGCAAGGTCAACCACGGAGTCCTTCTCCTGCCCGTTGTTGATGATCTTTTATTGCTTCTGGATGTCGACAAGCTTGTTGCACCAGATGGCCGAATCGTCGCGTTCTTCCTTCTCTCCACTGTAGCGAAGGTGCAGTCGGCACTGCCGATGAAACGGGCGAATGCTCCAGAACCTGGTGCGGCCATAGGACTGAGGCGAGGCCGAGCTTCACCGAGTCCGTATCGTTGGTGTACATCACATTCAACTTGGTGCAGCCATAGGACTGAACGGCGAACTCAAAGGGGAACTCCTTGCTGAAGTCCATATCCAGCAGGCTCACCCCTCGGATCGCCATTGGAGTCTCTTCGAGTGAACGAGTGTGTAGGCGGCGGCAGCAGTTCGTTTTTCAGCTCTTGGGGAACTGGATTCAACAGTAACCTGAGTGTGTACAGGCGACAACAGTAACTACCCCTCCCTCGTCCGCTGCACGCCCGACAGAAGATGCACCCTCGGCCACACGTCGGTTCACGAGCAGGTCTGTATTGGTACTGTAATAACAGGAGTTAGTGGTCACTTTACTTAAATTTAATTAGCTTTAATAGAAATTTATACTTAAAACAAGCAATGCATTCGCTCGTTCTATCAGTGCCACAGGATCAACATGCACAACAATTAGAATTATTATTCTCAGGACGCACACGATCAACACATTTGTCGCACTTTCACAAAGATAATACTACCAAGTTTGAACTGTTTGTTATGGTTGTTGTCCTCTGCATCATCATGCCGTGTTTCCCAGCTTGCAAGATTCAGAACCAACAAATAAGATCCAAATAATAAGTACAACAAAGATGCCTACACATCTCATTGATTCCCAGCTTGCAAGATTCAGAACCAACAAATAAGATCCAAATAATAAGTACAACAAAGATGCCTACACATCTCATTGATTCCTAGCTTGCAAGATTCAGAACCAACAAATAAGATTTAAATAATAAGTACAACAAAGATGCCTACACATCTCACTGATTCCCAGCTTCCAAGATTCAGAACCAACCCATTAGAGCCTTTTGATAAAGTGCATATCGGGATTAAATCCATCTTGGCTAGCCATGTCATACAATCGAAGAACTTGGCGAATGCTCTTGACCGTCACAACATCTGTAGTTGAGTATTCCTGTTTGCACAGCATGTTTGCACAGCACAAACAAGGAGACAGGAGAGCATGATTTCGCTTTAATAGAGGCCTCCTTGAACTCAACCTCCAGCTCTACTTGGATGAGGTCTGCCTGGAGTTCCATGATTCCATTCATGCGCCTTTTTCTGCAGTTCACCTGAAATGAAGCAAAGATTGCATCATTCAGCTAGCAAGAAGTACTTGCTCTTGTGAGCTAGCAGGTTCTTCTTTAGTAGTTGCACTAAAATTGAGGAACATTAAGGTTGGCTGTCTGGCTCATGTAAGGTGCAACTATAATTTTCTTATCCTTTTGTGCAGTTCCACTAAAATAAAGTGCCATTGTGGTGACAGTGACGGCTCCATCCTGCAAAGGCTAATAAAATGTTGCACGAGATTACCAGCAGAACTTGATGGAGATTTTGGAAACTCCAATCACCATTTTGTGCAGTTCCACCAAAATTGAGAGATGTTGCCCACGTGACATTTTAGTTGAACTGCACAAGACACTCATTAAAAAAAAGCGTTTTGTGCAGTTCACCAAAAGGTCACAATAGCAACAAGGTGAAATGGATATCCCTATCTGCACAAAAAGATAGAAAGTAAACAGTTGCTGGTCAATTTGAATATACGAAACATATACAAAATGAAAAGAAGCATCTTAATTATGTTCATGGCAATCACGCAAGGACAGTAGAAATTTTAAAACGTCAGCAATGCTTCATGTTACCAGAAGCATTACGATCAACAATGAGATTCCTCAAATATGGGATTACTTTAATGGTGGCATTGCTTGTTTACCAGACACAGTAAATCAACAGCAGCTAAAGAGTTGGTTTAAGGGCATGGGACCGTGGGGACACCAGGACACTCAGCAGCGTAAAGGAGCAACTTACTTATCATACTGGGGAAAACAGCAGGAGTGCCATTTGTAACACAGTTTAATTGCATCGTATCACTGGAGGCATTAGATTAACAATAACACTGGTTAGACATGTCCCTAAGGTAACAGTGTGATCGCTTCATTTTACATGCGCCCTTACATTAACAACAGCAAAAGGTTGGTATAAGGACATGCGACAGTGGACACATCAACACAATGTACCTACAAGGAGGCATAAAGTGGTGATGCCGAGTTTGTTCATGCTATGTGAGGGCAGCAAACCTAATCCTGGAGACCTTGTACTATGTGAGGGCAGCAAATCTAATCCTGGAGACCTTTTACTATGTGAGGGCAGCAAATCTAATCCTGGAGACCTTTTACTATGTGAGGGCAGCAAATCTAATCCTGGAGACCTTTTACTATGTGAGGGCAGCAAATCTAATCCTGGAGACCTTTTACTATGTGAGGGCAGCAAATCTAATCCTGAGACCTTTTACTATGTGAGGGCAGCAAATCTAATCCTGAGACCTTTTACTATGTGAGGGCAAGAAATCTAATCCCGGAGACCTTTTACTATGTGATGGCAGCAAATCTAATCCTGGACATACTCTGTTGACTTGTCCACGAGCCACCACTTTCTATCCTTTTTTCAACCAATAATAGATTTGTTCCTTATCCAGTTTGTACTGCGTTTTCCCATTATTTCCCTTTTCAACTAAGAGACCGGTTGGTATCTGGTCTCTACTACTTTCACCATATTATTTCCTCTTTGAATCAAGTCCTAGATTCATGCTACAACTTTCCCCCTTCCTTCGTTGTTTGAACAAAGCCCTAGATTCGAATGCATGAAGTAGCTTTACCTCTAATAATACTAAAAATTTAGGTGGCTTTGGAAGAGCTGATGGGAGTAGAAAAAGATGCACATGCAGACACGTGGGGAACTGGGGCAGTAGAGCAAGGCCGCTTTCGAATAACTTATACCTGAGGGTCGCCGGGATGTCGACGGCGGCAGGTCGGATCTGCGGACAATACGGCAGGGAGGAAGAAGGGTCGGAGGACCTCCCGAGCCGGCGCTGTGTCGGAGAGAACGGCACGGGCAGAGGATCGGGCCCCTCCGGCAGCTGTGGGTTTCCTCCCTCGGCGGCGATGACCGCGTGAACGATGCACCTTTTAGTCCTCTACACACAGTGGCCGAAGGGATCCGGCCGGATCTGTGACCAGTGGTGAGCAGAGAGAAAATGTCGCTACCGCTATCTTGTTTATATCTGGAGAGGATGAGGGAATGAAGAGAGCAACCCTAGTAAAGCAAGCGCTCAGGCCCCTGCGTCCATATATAGTGGAGTGATTATCTTTTTTCTCTCCACAACAAGCGTTTCAATTTGTGTATGTGGCATTAAAGAAAAGAAACTCTCTATTTAAGGTGACTACTGTACGACTCCTACTTACTACTAGTAGTACTACAGTATTGTTCACTTGTGCTCCCCGCCCCTCCATTCATTGAACAAACCCACGAGTGAATAAACATACAGTAAGTACTGTATTTATATAGAACGAACAAGCTCGGACTATTTTTGCGTAGTTAAAAGTTGAGGGCAGGGCTTTTCCCGGGCAGTACGCGCGACAGTTTTTGGGTAGGCGGTTTGACAGAGAGGCGAGGAGGGTGAGCGAGTGGGGCTGTGCGATTTGACGGCGCGTTACTGCTGGAAAGACTTGTGATATGACCACTCACTATAGTCATGAATTACTGGCGCTCCAACCAGGGTGATGCCCCCCTTCCGTTCCGCGCTCTAATCTGGTGCATGACACGTCGACCCGGATGCTGGCTCTCCCACATGTCGGAGTAGTAAGAAGGAGCAAAGAATGATGCGGTATATACTAGTACTATACTACTCCCTCCGTTCCTAAATATAAGTCTTTGGAGAGATTTCACTATGGACCACATACGTAGAAAAATGAGTGAATCTACACATAAAATGCATCTATATACATCCGTATGTGGTCCACAGTGAAATATCTACGAAGACTTATATTTAGGAACGGAGGGAGTACTACTCAGGTCGGAGGAGTGCGAACCACGGCAGCCCAGTGAACCAGCAGTGCGAACCACGGTAGCCCAGTGAACTAGCAGTAGAAAACAATGTGGTGATATGGACATAAAAAACAATGTGCTACGGTCCACACTGTAGCATGAACAGTAACACTCCTCTTTGTTTGGATCCCTGAGTTAGAGCTAGTTTGGGTTGAAATAGCCTCAAATTATCGAAACAAGAGGGGTTAGTTTGAGCTAGTTTGCTCTAACCCAGCTAAAAAAACTAGCCCGGTGGAGAGGTTCTAATTGGGTTAGTTATCCTTGGGCCCACTAAAAGAGAACTAAAAAAATCTCCCCTGCCCGCACCAGATCGCTCCCCCCCTCTCGCACGACTCCTCTCTGTTCCCCATAGGGCCGCTCGCCCTCTCTCTCCTCCGGCCGCCCTCTCCTTCCGGCCTCCGCCGCCCTACTCCGGCCACCCTCTCCCTCCGGCCTTCGAAGGTCGCCCCGCTCCCCCTTCACCAGTCGTTTTTCTCCCTCTGTCGTGCACGGCGGCGGCGCATCTACCAGGGAGGTCGCGAGAGGGGTGAGTTTGTTCGTTCCTTCTCTGTCTCACGGCCATATCATTGATCTTGCTTGCTCTAGCGTTAATTCTGATTTGGAAAAGTAGATCCTGATCAAACTTGGTATAGATTTGTGGTGCACGCATGGAATTGTTTGATGCTGCTTGAGGAGGTAATAAATCTTTCTAGAGGCCCAAAGATTCAGGTCACCTTTCTAGGTATTTCAGTTTCAGGCTTGCATTATTTCTAGAGGCCCAAAGATTCAGTTCACCTTTCTAGGTATTTCACTTTCAGGCTTGCATTATATCTAGAGGCCCAAAGATTCAGTTCATCTTTCTAGGTATTTCAGTTTCAGGCTTGCATTATTTCTAGAGGCCCAAAGATTCAGTTCACCTTTCTAGGTATTTTAGTTACAGGCTTGCATTATTTCTAGAGGCCCAAAGATTAAGTTCCCAGTCGGCGGCAAGCGGCCCTGCTACCCATGCCGGTGTTGACCTCAACTCGCAAGGGCCGGCGTCGGAGGGGTTCCCGGGGCTTGGGCTCTACAGAGCCTTCCTCCAGAGCGACGATAGCGAGCTCCTCCCTTGGTGCGTGAGGGGCTCCGGGCTCCCTCCCTATCGTGAATGACTTCCGTGATGAGTTAGCTCATTCTTTGTTTCATGAAGTGTTTTTTATTTTGTGAAGCTTGATTGACGACTTGTATGTTTAAGTGGGATATCTCATTTGTATGGACAAAGTAAAAATTATCATGTTTTGCATGCTTGATTTGTATAGATGGTTCGTTTATGTCAATTGTGAGCGGGAGGAGGCCACAGAAGAGCCGGACACACCAAGAGGGTGCTTGTATCCAAGGGACTTATTTTAGTCTGACTAAAAATAGTCTCTTTAAGCGGCTAAAGTTCCAAGCACCCCTGACTAAAGAGGGGCTAAAACTAGTCTTGATACTAAAAGTTTTAGTCAGGGGTACCCCTACTAAAATGTGGATTAGTCCTCTCTCTCCTCATTTAACTCCTCTCCTTTAACACAGGCGAGTTCTGGATTGGAGGGTTTGGAGGATAATAAATGCTCATTAACTTGATTTTAGTCTCTTTAGTATTTGGATCCAAGAATGGGTGAGGCTAGCAAGTTTTAGTCCCACTACTTTTAGTCATGGAACTAAAACGTATCCAAGCACCCTCCAAATCCGGCAGGAAATAGGGTCCAAAGTAGTCAAATGATTGAGATAGAGCATTTATTGTCAATCTAACCCTGCCATCCATACACCTCTTTGGTTTAGAGTTAGTTTAGGGTTAGAATCTAACTCTAACCTCTAACTGAGTTAGAGTTCTCCTCGTCTCGGTTCATCGCCATCATACTTTCCCCATTCCTGTGTTTTTAGTATCCTGCGAATCAAAGAGGCCCTTTTTTTGTGGGAAAAATCAAAGAGGCCCTTAGACTGGTTTCGGTCCGGTCATTTTTTATAAACGTGTTATGTCCAAAATATAATGAACATGCTCCGGTTTCCACGAAAATAATCCGGTTTCATGTAGTAATTCATTCATTTATTTATTCTTCTGCGGGGGGTTTGCATGTAATTCATGAGGTCTGAAATGTAAAGTACCCCGGCATATGCTCCGAGTCGTGCATGCACTACAACCCAGATGCTCTATGTCCCACATGTCGGCGAATGGGAGCACGTGGAAATAGCCTAGGAGTACATATAGGAGGATAAATGCGTGAAATAATATGTACTATGAAGCGTAGCTGCGGTTCAAAAAGGAGACCTAAAGTGATGACAGCTATAGGTCGCACGCACCCAACTAGTGGTACTAGACATACGACTAATTTTTCCCTCAAAAAAAAGAGGCACGAGTGCTCAGTACTCCTATTCTATAAACACGAGTCCCATCTGACAACAGCATCCGTGCTACAGCTAGCTCTCCTCCCTCATTTCTCTCTTCTAATTCTAAACTCGCCCGACGCCCGGTGGGCGGGGTGGGTTTGCTCAACTGCGGCCCCACCTCACAGTGAAAATGTTACGACTGGAATAAAAATGCCATATACTCCCTCCGTTCATAAATATAAGCCTTTTTAGATACTATTTCAAATGGAATACAGCATACAGATGTATGTAGACATAGTTTAGAGTGTAGATTCCCTCATTTTGCTCCGTATGTAGTAGTCACTTGCTGGAATCTTTAGAAAGACTTATATTTGGGAACAGAGGGAGTACTATACTAATAAAACATTAAGGCCACGAGGCGATGCAGTGCTGGTTACAGGAGGCAAGAAGAGATGCATCCATCGACGACGTCCACCTCCTCGACTCAGGGCGCCGGCCCACCGAACAGCGCCTAAGTAGCAGTGGCTTTCGTGGCCAGGTCGACGTGCTTCTGAACAATGGCGTCCAAATCCAGCCGCTGGAAGAAGGCCAACGTCTTTCTGTCCTCGCTTGCCTTGTAGTGGCCTATGTAGACGATTTCCTCGTAGCCGTGGATGTGCAGATCGACGGTTTCTTGCATGGCGAGGCGCTGCGCGGCGTGCGCGGCCTCGAGGTGCACATTCTTCGTCGCGACCTCCGGCACCTGCAGGGCCACCAGGGCTTGAAAGAGTTCGTCACCATGGAGGCCGATGAGGGTGGCAGGCAATGAGGAGCCTGGGCGCGCGGGCTGGAGCAGTACGGCAAGGTCGTCCGCGTGCTTCTTGACGGCGGTGAACTTGCGGATGGAGTTGACCAACATGTCGTCCATGCGAGAGGCGAAGCCGGCGTCGGCGAGGGCTACGATGCCTGCAGTCGCCAGCACCGTCTGGAAATGCTGCGCGGTGCGGGGCCGCAGGCCGGCGCCTTGGATGATTTGGCACAGCCGACTGCCGCTCGCGTCCATCGCCTCCATAGGTGCTTGAGGCTTTTGGTCACTTGGTCTTGGATTGGAGTGAGCAGTGTTGCGCAGAGACTTGGGAGTAGATGGATTGGAGTGGTCGGGCGCCTTTATTATATGAGAGTCCAAACTCTGTTGCATTCACATCGTGCTGGCTCTATTCTGCTTCTCCAATTAATTCCCTTTGCATGTAATTGAGGATGCATCATTGACCGTTCAACGTCTCGGGAACCGCTACCCTCTCCCTCCTTGGCATTCAAGCACCTATGGATCCGTCGACGACGAGGTGCCTATGGTGACTTCGTAAATTTCAAGATGATAGTGCCGTGCGTGTGTGCGTTCATAGGGGTGAGTGTATGCGCGTGTATATGAGCGCTTGCGTCTGTACTGTGTAAAAAAACGTAAATGCGTGTCAAAAAGAGACTAGTCAGTATACTCAATATTGTGCACCTCGGAGAGGAAAACGATAGAACTAGTACATATTTATTTACGGTGCAGATTCACTCATTTTGCTCCATATGTACTCCGTCTCAGTGTAGTCTAGTCACTTGTTGAAATCTCTAGAAGGGAAAATACTCCTTTCTGGTTTACAGGGCTATACTAGCAAGTAGTTGTACGTATTAGTACAATAGTGGGCTCACATAGCAATTTTGTCTCATGCAAGAGCCTGGCTATATGCGTGCTCCAATGTTCGCAACTACAACGTTCGGTTTGCGCTTGGCTCTTCGCCTCTTCGAGAAGACGAACAATGATGTTACTACTACTGCTTCTACGGTGTCGAATCCACTGTTGCATGCCCGTCCACCGCGAGCGGGACTGATAGCTTGTTGTAGAAGTACTACTAAGCAAAAGCCTGTCCTCGTTTGCGAGCAACCGCGTGCATGGGTGAGGGAGAAGGCGTGTAGTAAAATCAAGCTTCTCCTCGTTGTACGAGTTGATGCGACACATCATAGCACTGGCCCCACATGCTTGCCTCTAAACTTGGCTGAAAGACCCGCAGTGTACAATATATTTGCTGCAACCTCTAACATTTACCCACCACAAATTAAAATATATGTGGCCGCATGCATCGTTCTGATGCAGAGGCCGGGGAGTCCCCCCCTTTTCGAAAAAAACAAATTAAAAAATATATTCCTGTCTTGACCAGATGAGCGTGCAAACTACAATCACCAGGGTGTCAGGTAGGGCCAGAAGACTATTTTAATTTTTTTAAAAAAACTTTGAGACGGCCACATAGCATGGAGCCGACCCCAACGATTTTAAGCTTACAGGCACGGTACACGCTATCCTAGACTACTCTACATATGAAACTGCCACACGAGCGTCCGGGCTGCGCTTGGCTCTTCGCCTCTTCAGGAAGTCGAACAATGATGGAGTACTACTGCACTGGAGGAGTACTACAGTACTCTTCTGGCCATCTGACACCGATTGAACTGCTGCATGTCCACCGCGTGCGGGAGGGAGAGCGTGTAGCGAAAGCTTCTCCTAGTCTTGCCAGCCACCACGCTCATGGGCGAGGGAGGGACGCTCCTGCCTTTGCGTGTATGACAGGTGGGCCCGACAGGTGTGTGGCCAACCTGTCATACAGCCAAAGGCAGGTGCAGTTAAGTCCGCGAGGGAGAGGATAATCAAACTTCTCGTTGATGTACGAGTTGACACAACACATCAAGGCACTGCACCAGAACCACGAGCCTTCTTGAGAGAAGCTCTGATTTGCAAGAAGCTTATACCAAAATTTGTTCCTATTCGGCCAATTTTTTTGTACCACGGCATGGTACTACCATGACATGACACCATGCCAAGTTTCATGATTTTAAAACCAAGTTTCTCAATGTTCTCGACCGAGCCACGATGCCCAGATGTTTGATATTTTATTCTCATTTTTTGCATGGGACCTACTCCCTCCTTCCATCTATATAGGGCCTAATGTGTTTTTCAAGCTAGCCTTTGACTATTGACAAGATTAATAGCACATGATATGTATACTATGAAAATTATATTATTGGAAGCTCCTTTGACATACAAATTTGAAGGTATGCTTTGTGTAAGTTGCATGTCATATACTATTGCTCTAACGTTTGGTCAAAGTTAGCCTCGAAAAATGCATTAGGACCTATATCGATGGAAGGAGGGAGTAGAAATTCACCCGAGGACACAAATGTGATTTTTCGACCAACTTTGGTGCACGGGAGAATGTGCTTGTAGTTCAAATTTGAATTATGCACATTAAATGACCAAAAACTCAATTAATGTGTAAATAAGGCCAAACGAAGCCGGAATAATTCCAAAATTTAACAGGGCACTCATGTAGTTCTATGTTGCCTTTGTAAATAAACTCAAGGGGGACAACGTATATCATTTCGCACTCAAAGGTGGCACGTTCCCTCTCAGAACCACGAGCCTTCTTGAGAGAAGCTTCGGTTTGCAAGAAGCTTATACCAAAATCTGTTCCTATTCGGCCAATTTTTTTTACCACAACATGGTAGTACCATGACATGACATCCATGCCAAGTTTCATGATTTTCAAACGTGTTTTGGATTTACAAGAATTTTAAAACCAAGTTTCTCAATGTTCTCGGCCGAGCCACGATGCCCAGATGTTTTAATTTTATTCTCATTTCTTGCATGGGACCTAGAAATTCACCCGAGGACACAAATGTGATTTTTCAACCAACTTTGGTGCACGAGAGCATGTGCTTGTAGTTCAAATTTTACTTATGCACATTAAATGACCAGAAACTCAATTAATGTATAAAAAATGACAAACGAACCCGGAATAATTCCAAAATTTAACAGGGCACTAATGTAGTTCTATGTTGCCTTTGTTAAGAAACTCAAGGGGGGGTAGCGTATATCGTTTCACACTCAAAGGTGGCACGTTCCCTCTTAGAACCACGAGCTTCCAAATCGGCCCAATTTTTTACCACAACATGTTAGTGCCATGACATGACACCATGCCAAGTTTCATGATTTCCAGGCGAGTTTTGGATTTACATGAATTTAAAATCAAAGTTTCTCGATGTTCTCGGTCGAGTCATGACGCCCAGATGTTTGAATTTCATTCTCATTTCTTCCATGGGACCTAGAAATTCAACCAAGGACACACATGTGATTTTTCAGCCCACTTTGGTGCACTGGAGTATGTGCATGCAATTCATATTTAGATTATGCACATTAAAAGTCCAGAAACTCAATTAATGTATAAAAAGGCCAAATGAACCCGAAATAATTCCAAAATTTAACAGGACACTCATATAGTTCTATGTTACCTCTGTAAATAAAATCAGGGGGGAGGCAGCGTATATCGTTTCGCACACAAAGGTGACACGTTCCCTCTCGGAACCACGAGGCTTGTTGAGAGAATCTCCGGTTTTGCAAGAGGCTTATACCAAAACTTGTCCCAATTCAGCCAAAAATTATACGTATGAAAACAGGGTTTAGATTATCCCAAACATCTCGCTACCTAGACCAATAATGTACTATGATTTGAATTCAACATAAAATGGATACACATATTTGAATTGGAGAGCGTATGGTACATGTAGTTCATAGTGAAATATGATTACTGCTATATGTATGTTTTTTGTTATCAAGATAATATTTAAATTATTGTATAACTTGACAACAATCGTATTCAAATAAGGAAAATTGATTCAAATTTAGTCCATATGGTAGACGACAATATATATGCTCACATGGTGGAGTAAAATATTCATATATGACGGAAGATCAAAATGTATGACTACATCAATTATAAACCGCAAGGTCACCTAACGATATATTCGAATTCAACATAACGTGGATTCAAAAATTGAAATTCGAGATCATGGCATCTGTAATCATATAAAAAGGGACATTACTCTTTCTTTGGTGGGAATTGATTTGTTTTTTGTTGTTGTTGAGGGAAGTGCGAATCGATTTGGTACCGTGCAGGGTAATCTTGTTCTCCCGATTTTTTTACATTTTTCTTGTAGTTTTTTCAATGGCACCTATAGCAATATAGTAAAAGGGGACATGACTCTCTTGTGTCTTGTATAAATTGTTTTTTTACACGTTAAGTTTGTTCTGCCGAACAAGGAATCCGCACCTTGTTATCCCGAAATTTTCAAGCTCGAGTATCTTTTGTCTCACCTGCTTTGAAACTCCTGCTTCTTCAACCCGCGCTGCGCCTTGTTATCCCGAAATTTGGACGCGCGCGAGAACTCCCTCATCCAAAATCGCTCCCGCAGCCCAGACACGCAAAATCCCCCTTCTACCCATCAACCGGAAATAAAGCTCCACGTCGCGGTGTCAAAACCGGTGGGGTACGCTGGTAACTTACCCTACATTTTGGACAAGCACGTCCCTAAGCTTGGCTCCCCCTCCCCCTTCGCCCCCCCATTCGTACACCGAGGCCGCCAAAACCCGCGAAACCCACGCTCCTCCGTCAGCCTCCCGACCGCCGCCCAGCCGGAGACTCTTCCCCGAATATGTCGTCCACCGCAACAGCTTGCCGTCCCTCATCCACCGCACCGGATGAGGATCCGTTGTCGATCTCGTCGTCCCATCGGATCAGCCGCCCCGTCCTCCACCTCCAAGGAGCTACCTCGATGTTCGCCTCGTCTATCGCGCCACCTCAATCCGCATAGCGCCATCTTGACCTGCCCCACCGGAACCGCAGCACCCTCACCAATTCCTCCGATGAAGCCGAGGCCAACTCGGCGCCACCAAGGAGGTTCTGCACTCACCGCTGCATTTTATCTTTTATTCGATCTCACAGGGCTGCCGGTGCTCGATACCGAGCAGACATGGCGTGTCTCCATCGACGGCGCCGTCGCCGGCCACATCATCCACGTCGTCTCTCCCCCATGTTGTTGCTTCCTCGTCGGCGACTTCCACAACGGCACTAGCTGCAGCTGCTCCGGCTCTCGCTCGCGCTGCGGCTCTGTTCTTGCTATCGGTCGCGCTGCTGCACTGCTCCTGCTTTCGTTCGTGCTGCTGCTCTGCTCTTGCTCTCGCTTGTGCTATTGCTGCACGACCTCCGGCAGCTACAGGAGTTGCTCCTTTAGCACTCGCTCGCGATGCTACTGCACGACTTGCTCTCTGCTAGTGCATTCCCTGCTCGAGCGTCTGCTGATTTAGATCACTGCTTCTCTGATACTAGTGCTCGAACGCCCTAAACATCTATTGCAATGCTCTGTTACTAGTTCAATCAGTTTCGACAGTAAAATTCAGTTTCGACTGTGAAGTTCATTTTCTTCAGTTAACTTCAGAGTGAACAGTACTTACAGCATCTGTCGGAGCGGCCGTGGCGCGGCTGATGCGTTTTACATGTAGCACTTTTTGGTGATGTATTTTACATCATCTATTGCAGATGATATTAGGGTCCCACTTCAGATTAACGTTGTCTGTCTTGTCATGCTTCAGCCTCGTCGCCGTACACCTTAGCGGAGCTGCTCCAACGACGGAACCGTCCATCCCAGTGGAGCAGTACCCTCGGCGCCGTTTCCAGAGGCCTCGGATCTTCTTCCCCGCCTCCGACAGTCACACCAGCATCATCACCATCCTCCACGTCCAACCCAATGATGCTGAGGTCCACAAGGCTATGCCAAAGAGGTTGTACACTCGTCGCATCACTTTGTTTCTCCATTCCTCTGTTCTTCCAATTCATGTGAGCCAAACACCCAGGTTGACTGAAATCCTATGTTTCCAAATGCTCTGTTTTGCACGTGCATTCCTATCCTATTCCTGTGTTTTTCCTGTCCCTGCGTTTATAGAATCCTCCAATTCTAAGGAGCCCTTACAGATTTACTTCATTTTCAGATAGGCGTCAAAGAAAACTCTGTGTGTTATGTCCTGCTCCTGCCGTGCCGTCATCCACCCCACCTGAGGTGCACCATCGACAGAAGCGTTCACTGCAGCAGAGATCCCCCCTGCAGACTTCCTTTCGCCGCCTCAGATCATCTTCCCCGTTGCCGGCAGCCACGCCAACTGCATTACCATCATCGACTGAGCATATGAACCTGAGGACTACACAGTTCCGGAAGAGAGGTCGCAGTCTTTCGTGTTTGCTTACATTATACATCGGTTATTATTACCTGCTACTTTATCGTTCAATATTGAGTTTTGAATTGCCCATGGGTCTCATATCGAGCCAGCAATGAATAGTATCTGTCTACTATCTGGTTCATCTGGGGTCTTCTATGTGGTTCATGTTGGGTGGGCAACAAACAATAGATGATCCATTGTCTATCTTTTTAAACTGAAGCTATAATCTCCTGCTATCATTAGTTTTGGATCCATCCACTCATTTGCTACCATCAGTCTTGATTTTTGCATGCACCCCTTAGGCCTTACAAAATCTAACTATTTTTTATTATGCATGTCAGATATTGTACACAATCGTACTGAACATGTAGAGAAAAAGAGAAGACTGTTGCGTGCGAATATAATGTCATGCAGACGCGGCTCCATGGTGGGCGAAGTGGCCCCCCTCCTGCATTTCCAGATTGTATTCCAGAGGAAGATAACTGTTCAGATGGAGATTCAGAAGGAGCCGACCACGCCTATTTACCACCTGAGGTGTTTGCTCTAACCTGGCATGCTGATGTTGGTCATATCATGCATATGGCGCCTTGCATTGCTTACATTATACATCTTATATGTCATCAGCTTAGTTTAGATTTTCTTTGTGTGAATGCCACCTGTTTGGTTTCTATATCATACTCCCACCATTCCTAAATATTTGTCTTTTTAGAGATTTCAACAAGTGACTACATACGGAACAAAATGAGTGAATCTACACTCTAAAATATGTCTATATACATCCGTATGTGGTAGTCCATTTGAAATCTCTAAAAAGACAAATATTTAGGAATGGAGGGAGTATATGGGAATTATGCAGTGCCATCTTCTTTAGCCAGGCATCATATACGTGAATCATGCAATGCCATCCTGTTTAGCTAGTCATCGTATATGTGAATTGTATTGTGCCATATTTTTTCCATAATGTATTCCATTTGTCAACAATGTTTATACATTCATCTACTCTTCCTGTGCATCAGCCATTTGAGTCGGTCATGGGAAAATCTGGAGTGAAAACAAGGTCTTCTGAGCAGTCAGTGCTACCTGTCGATGCAGATTTCTTGCTGGTTACAGATAGCTCCTCAGAGGAGGATTCAGAGAGAGATGACCAGTCGTATTCCCCCCCGAGGTGCATGCTCTAACTTGGCTGGGTTATATTTCTCATATCATGCATATGGTGTCTTGCATTGCCATGCCATCTGCTTAGATTAGACATGCTTTGTGTGAATGCCTCCTGTTTGCTTTCTATATCAGATATGTGAATTATGCAATGCCATGTTTTTCAGCCAGTTATCATATATGTGAATTATGCACCGCCATGGATCCAGGCATCATATATGTGAATTATCTCATGCCATCTTTTTTTTCATTACGTATTCCATTTGTCGACAATCTGTGTATATTGAACTACTCTTCATGTGTATCAGCCATTTGAGCCGGTTATGGAAAAATCTGGAGTGAAAACAAGGTCTTCAGAGCAGGCAATGGTACCTGTTGAAGCATATATCTCGATGGTTACAGGGAGCTCCTCAGAGGAGGATTCAGAGACAGATGACCAGTCCTATATCCCACCTGAGGTGTATGCTCTAAGTTGCAATGTTTATATTTCTCATATGATGCATATGGTGTCTTGCATTGCTTAGTTTAGACATCATATGCACAATATTGAATTCTATCTGCTTAGTTTAGAGATCATACATGCGAGTGCCAGCTGCTTAGTATATGAATCATACCAACTACTTTCGAATTTGAAGGATCCAATTGAAACTCCAATGGCGCAACATGTATGTTTTAAACCTATTTCTTTAACTGGATTGCTGTTCTAACTTCTTGCTCTATGTTGATTTCAGTTTAAGTTGTATAAACAGTTATGTTCTCATGTGATGCACATTACAAGTGCTGCCAATGCCGTGTAGTTTCTCACACTTATATTCTGTCTATGCTGATGTGTCTTAAAAATATATGAGTTGAACTGTGTCTCTATCTTGATTAGGGAACATAAACTAGAATGATATGGACAATACAGTGACCATAGTACATAGATATATGTTTGTTTCATGCTGTTATCATGTCCACCTTACTACTGAACCGGTTTACCAAAATGAGTTTCGTATACTACAAGCTAAACCTGTGATGTGTCTGCTTGTTTCTCTTGTAGTATGTAAACAGAATATTGGAGAAGAGCACCCCACTATGCAATGGTAGAGAAAGTAATGCAGATAAGGTTCAAGATAGTGAGACAACCCTGTTGGTCTCCAAGAAAGGTGATAAAAACGATCTTGTAGACAGTGAGAAAACCCCACAGTCCTGCGTTGATGTAGTGTTCGAGTTACTGGCCAGTACCGCTAGCACAAGCTCTTCGAACTCGCTGCCTGAATCACTTCGGCTTCTTCAGTCTCAGCTACAAGCTGAAAGGCATCAGTCAACTGTGCTGCAGCAAGAAGCCGAAGGACTGAGGAAGTCCCTGCAGAATTCAGATGCGTACTTTCTTGTGCAACAGCAAGCGCTGGAGGATTTAAGCGCCAAACAAGAGAAAGTTAATAAGCTTGCTAAGCATCTTGCCAGCATTATGGGTACCCAGGATATTGTTTCTTGAACTCTTTTGAAGTGGTTTCAGTTCTGGACTTGTTTTGCTGCGGCGTTTATATGCTGCTTTGTTCCCTATATTTGCACTGGTGGCGAACTTTGATGCCCAGTGGATGTAATATGTGTAATAGCCGTGATAGCCTAGCATAAGTTGCTTGCTTATTTATTTCCTTGTTGTCTTGTTTATTTGTTTGCTTGTAGTCAGTGCAGTTCTTTTTCCGCGGTTTGCTAGTGGCTGCAATAACCTATTTTTTAAAACTAGGCCACAATAACCATGGGCTAATATTTGTAGTGACACTTGGCCTCCTACGGGCCGTAGAAACAGTGGGCCTTCTACGGGCCGTAGAAACAGTAGGCCTTCTACGGGCCATAGAAACAATGGGCCTTCTACGGGCCGTAGAAACAATGGGCCTTCTACGGGCCGTATCATCAATGGGCCTTATACGGGCCGTATGATCGATTGGCCAAACATGGGCCAATAACAGGCCGCATTATGGCCGTAAACGGGCTAGAGTTGGAATCGTCCGTTCATGGGCCGACCATAACGGGCCATCGTTAATAGGCCGTATTTGATGACGCTATGAAAACGGCCCAACGTATTAACGAACCACAAACGGGCCGACTGTAACCACGAGCTGAATTTAGCCCACAAGCAGAAAATGACAGTAACGGGCTGTAAGTAAACGAATGCTGGAAATGAGCCCAAGAATAAATGGGCTCTGAGAAGGCCAAAAGATAACATGGGCCGGAAACGGCCCAACCGAATAACAGGCCGTTAATGGGTATAAAGTGATACACTGTTTATTACGGGCCAGTTTCACCACGGGCCGTTAATGGGTGTAAAGTGATACACTGTTCATTACGGGTCAGTTTCACCACGGGTCGTTAATAGGCCAAGAGTTACATAGGGCCTCATATGGGCCGAAAGACGTCATGGGCCATACATGGGCCAGAAGTGAAAACGGGCCGGAATCATATTGGATGGTCCAGATGACGCTACTGGGCCTAATTCGGATAGGGCGTAACGGGCCTTGGGTTAGCAGGCTGTAAATGGGCTATATGCGAACAGGCCGTTAACAGGCTTTCCATGGGCCGGCCCGCCACCTTTTGACCAAGTCAAACAGGCCGACCTTTTCACAGGAATGGGCCTCTGTTGGGCCGTGCCACGTGTCGACGTATCATAGGCGCCTTCTGTCCAATGAGTGGATGACATCTGTCCCAACGATGAGCTGACACGTGTTTCCTCCAGCCAATGATGATTTTACACGTGGAAAATCCCCATTGGTCGGGGCTGTTAACGGGTTATCGGATCCAAAACCCGACCCGATAGCTTAATGGCGTTCCGGTACGGTGGATGCCACGTGTCGGTCACCCTTGACGAAAGCACTTCTGTGACGCGCGATTTATCGTCATGGAAGTGCACACTTCCGTGATGATAATTTTGGTAATGTCATGGAACACTTCTACGACATCACATGTATGACTATCTTGATTCTGTCATAAAATCGTCATGGATGTACATGCATGACAAAAAACGCGACCTACTGTGACAAACACGTATCATCACGGAAGTGTATTTTTTTGTAGTGAAACTTGCACCTTGCGGATTCCACTATTAAGAAACCTATGGGAAGAATTAATGATGTTCTTATTGTTGCAAATAGGAACTATGTGCCCGTAGATTTTATTGTTCTTGACATAGATTGCAATACTTCATGCCCTATTATTCTTGGTAGACCTTTCCTTAGAACGATTGGTGCAATTATTGACAAGAAGGAAGGGAATATTAGATTCCAATTTCCATTAAAGAAAGGCATGGAACACTTCCCTAGAAAGAAAATAAAATTACCTTATGAATCTATTATGAGAGCCACCTATGGATTGCCTACCAAAGATGGCAATACCTAGATCTACCCTTGCTTTTATGCCTAGCTAGGGGCGTTAAACGATAGCGCTTGTTGGGAGGCAACCCAATTTTATTTTTAGTTTTTTTTTTACTTTTTGCTTCTGTTTAGGAATAAATATTTGTTGTAGCCTCTGGTTAGATGTATTTTTATGTTATAATTAGTGTTTGTGCCAAGTTAAACCTATAGGATCTTCTTGGATGATAGTTATTTGATCTTGCTGTAAATTCCAGAAACTTTCTGTTCACGAAAACAATTGTTAAAAATCCCCAGAACGTGATAAAATATTGATTCCAATTTATGCTGATCAATAAACAAATTGTCTAGGTCATCCTATTTTTTCTGAATTTTTGGAGTTCCAGAAGTTTGCGTTAGTTACAGATTACTACAGACTGTTCCGTTTTTGACAGATTCTGTTTTTCGTGTGTTGTTTTCTTATTTTGATGAATCTATGGCTAGTAAAATAGTTTATAAACCATAGAGAAGTTGGAATACAGTAGGTTTAACACCAATATAAATAAATAATGAGTTCATTACAGTACCTTGAAGTGGTCTTTTGTTTTCTTTCGCTAACGGAGCTCACGAGATTTTCTGCTGAGTTTGTGTTGTGAAGTTTTCAAGTTTTGGGTGAAAGATTTGATGGATTATGGAACAAGGAGTGGCAAGAGCCTAAGCTTGGGGATGCCCATGGCACCCCCAAGATAATCTAAGGACACCTAAAAGCCAAAGCTTGGGGATGCCCCGGAAGGCGTCCCCTCTTTCGTCTACTTCCATCGGTAACTTTACTTGGAGCTATATTTTTATTCATCACATGATATGTGTTTTGCTTGGAGCGTCTTGTATGATTTGAGTCTTTGATTTTTCGTTTACCACAGTCATCTTTGCTGTACACACCTTTTGAGAGAGACACACATGATTCAGAAATTATTAGAATACTCTATGTGCTTCACTTATATCTTTTGAGTTATATAGTTTTTGCTCTAGTACTTCACTTATATCTTTTAGAGCACGGCGGTGGATTTGTTTTATAGAAACTATTGATCTCTCATGCTTCACTTATATTATTTTGAGAGTCTTAAATAGCATGGTAATTTGCTTAAATAATCCTAATATGCTAGGTATTCAAGACTAGTAAAAACTTTCTTATGAGTGTGTTGAATACTAAGAGAAGTTTGATGCTTGATGATTGTTTTGAGACATGGAGGTAGTGATATCAAAGTTGTGCTAGTTGAGTAGTTGTGAATTTTAGAAATACTTGTGTTGAAGTTTGCAAGTCCCGTAGCATGCACGTATGGTAAACGTTATGTAACAAATTTGAAACATGAGGTGTTCTTTGATTGTCCTCCTTATGAGTGGCGGTCGGGGACGAGCGATGGTCTTTTCCTACCAATCTATCCCCCTAGGAGCATGCGCATAGTGCTTGGTTTTTGATGACTTGTAGATTTTTGCAATAAGTATGTGAGTTCTTTATGACTAATGTTGAGTCCATGGATTATACGCATTCTCACCTTTCCATCATTCCTAGCCTCTTCGGTACCGTGCATTGCCCTTTCTCACATTGAGAGTTGGTGCAAACTTCGCCGGTGCATCCAAACCCTGTGATATGATACGATCTTTCACACATAAACCTCCTTATATCTTCCTCAAAACAGCCACCATACCTACCTATTATGGCATTTCCATAGCCATTCCGAGATATATTGCCATGCAACTTTCCACCGTTCCGTTTATCATGACACGTTCATCATTGTCATGTTGCTTTGCATGATCATGTAGTTGACATAGTATTTGTGGCAAAGCCACCGTTCATAATTCTTTCATACATGTCACTCTTGGTTCATTGCATATCCCGGTACACCGCCGGAGGCATTCATATAGAGTCATACTTTGTTCTAGTATCGAGTTGTAATCATTGAGTTGTAAATAAATAGAAGTGTGATGATCATCATTTTCTAGAGCATTGTCCCAAGCGAGGAATAAAAAAAAGAGAAAGGCCAAAAAAAGAAGAAGGCCCAAAAAAAGAGAGAAAAAGAGAGAAGGGACAATGCTACTATCCTTTTTCCGCACTTGTGCTTCAAAGTAGCACCATAATCTTCATGATAGAGAGTCTCTTGTTTTGTCATTTTCATATACTAGTGGGAATTTTTCATTATATAACTTGGCTTGTATATTCCAACAATGGGCCTCCTCAAGTGCCCTAGGTCTTCGTGAGCAAGCAAGTTGGATGCACACCCACTTAGTTTCTTTTGTTGAGCTTTCATATATTTATAGCTCTAGTGTATCCGTTGCATGGCAATCCCTACTCCTTGCATTAACATCAATCGATGGGCATCTCCATAGCTCATTGATTAGCCTCGTTGATGTGAGACTTTCTCCTTTTTTGTCTTCTCCACATAACCCCCATCATTATATTCTATTCCACCCATAGTGCTATATCCATGGCTCACGCTCATGTATGGCGTAAAAGTTGAAAAGGTTTGAGATTACTAAAGTATGAAACAATTGCTTGGCTTGTCATCGGGGTTGTGCATGATGAGAGCATTCTTGTGTGACGAAAATGGAGCATGACTAAACTATATGATTTTGTAGGGATGAACTTTCTTTGACCATGTTATTTTGAGAGGACATAATTGCTTAGTTAGTATGCTTGAAGTATTATTATTTTTATGTCAATATTGAACTTTTATCTTGAATCTTTCGGATCTAAATATTCATACCACAATTAAGAAGAATTACATTGAAATTATGCCAAGTAGCATTCCGCATCAAAAATTCTGTTTTTATCATTTACCTACTCGAGGACGAGTAGGAATTAAGCTTGGGGATGCTTGATACGTCTCCAACGTATCTATAATTTTTGATTGCTCCATGCTATATTATATTCTGTTTTGGACATTATTGGGCTTTATTATACACTTTTATATTATTTTTGGGACTAACCTATTAACCGGAGGCCCAGCCCAGAATTGCTGTTTTTTTGCCTATTTCAGAGTTTCGCAGAAAAAGAATATCAAACGGAGTCCAAACGGAATGAAACCTTCGGGAACGTGATTTTCGGAACGAACGTGATCCAGAGGACTTGGACCCTATGTAAAGACATCAACCAGGAGGGCACGAGGTAGGGGGCGCGCCTACCCCCCTGGGCGCGCCCTCCACCCTCGTGGGCCCCCTGTTGCTCCACCGACGTACTCCTTCCTCCTATATATACCTACGTGCCCCCAAACTACCAGATACGGAGCCAAAAACCTAATTCCCCCGCTGCAACCTTCTGTACCCGTGAGATCCCATCTTGGGGCCTGTTCCGGAGCTCCGCCGAAGGGGGCATCGATCACGGAGGGCTTCTACATCAACACCATAGCCTCTCCGATGATGTGTGAGTAGTTTACCTCAGACCTTCGGGTCCATAGTTATTAGCTAGATGGCTTCTTCTCTCTCTTTTTGGATCACAATACAATGTTCTCCCCCTCTCTCATGGAGATCTATTCGATGTAATCTTCTTTTGCGGTGTGTTTGTTGAGACCGATGAATTGTGGGTTTATGATCAAGTTTATCTATGAACAATATTTGAATCTTCGCTGAATTCTTTTATGTATGATTGGTTATCTTTGCAAGTCTCTTCGAATTATCAGTTTGGTTTGGCCTACTAGATTGATCTTTCTTGCAATGGGAGAAGTGCTTAGCTTTGGGTTCAATCTTGCGGTGTCCTTTCCCAGTGACAGTAGGGGCAGCAAGGCACGTATTGTATTGTTGCCATCGAGGATAACAAGATGGGGTTTATATCATATTGCATGAGCTTATCCCTCTACATCATGTCATCTTGCTTAAAGCATTACTCTGTTCTTATGAACTTAATACTCTAGATGCATGCTGGATAGCGGTCGATGTGTGGAGTAATAGTAGTAGATGCAGGCAGGAGTCGGTCTACTTGTCTCGGACGTGATGCCTATATACATGATCATACCTAGATATTCTCATAACTATGCTCAATTCTGTCAATTGCTCAACAGTAATTCGTTCACCCACCGTAAATACTTATGCTCTTGAGAGAAGCCACTAGTGAAACCTATGGCGCCCTGGTCTATTCTCCATCATATTAATCTCCCGACAACAAGCTATTTCTGGCGCTGTTTTTATTTTACTTTCTTTACTTTGCATCTTTATCATAAAATACCAAAAATATTATCTTATCATATCTATCAGATCTCACTCTCGTAAGTGACCATGTAGGGATTGACAACCCCTTCTCGCGTTGGTTGCGAGGATTTATTTGTTTGTGTAGGTGCGAGGGACTCGTGCGTGGCCTCCTACTGGATTGATACCTTGGTTCTCAAAAACTGAGGGAAATACTTTCTCTACTTTGCTGCATCACCCTTTCCTCTTCAAGGGAAAACCAACACAGTGCTCAAGAGGTAGCATCATCTTCATCATCTTCAGGTTGATATAAATGACAGCCATCTTGGGTCTTTCTGCTCTGAAAGAGAAGTTGATCAACTCACCACCAGTAAGACGCATGCGGGCGAGGAAACGGGCCCATCCATCTCCTCCAATCTGTGACATATTGCGTCCTTTCTCGACCTCCATAGTGTACGTCCCCCCAGGAGCCTCAAATGTCACAGTGTCTCCTGTCATCTTGTTGAATTTCAACCTGACATTGCATGGGACGATCTGTGTAAAAAATGCAAAATGACAAAATGCAGTAATGCCAACACTAAAAATAAAATAGTTGTTACATTTCATCTAATTTCTTACCGCCGCATGACGAAAACTCGGCTGGAAGTAGATGTCGAACAGCTTGCCAGTTGCAAGGCTGCTGGCGCACCTTGACTTGCACAGTCGACATGGTGGTGGTGGTGGCGCCATTTTCCTAAAGCAATATGAGCAAAGGATTAACGATCCACTTCACAGGAAATAAAAACAGTAGCATGTGATATTTTTGGTTCTTCTTCAGTTATATTTTCATAGTGGAACCCGATCCCAAAAAGTAAACAACAAGCTCTCAATTTGATGAAGAGATTCTTCCGCGAGAAGCAATTTGATGGACAATTATAATCCTAAGATCTAGTAACATACAAGATGACAAGGTATCACCTACGAAAGCATTTCAGTGGCACCTATTGCCGAAAAAACTATTTGGCCCCTACCAAAGGTATAATCCTAAGATCTGTAATAAGTTATCTACCAAATCAAGGTACCACCTACCAAGACACATTTCATCTAATTTGGCCCCTATTGCCAAAGATAACTGATTAAAAAAACAAGTGGCAAATTTAATTGGGATTAACTTAGCACTTGCAAACTAAATACTTGTATCAAAACCAATATCTAGCAGATCACAGTACCACCTACCAAAGCATTTCAACTAAATTGGCACCTACATTTTGCAAAAAATAACTTATTACAGAAAAACAAAAGCATCTAGTTATCCATATGAAATTCGTAAGCCCTCGCTGCATCTAGGTAGGGCAGCCCTCGGGGGGTGCTGTCGAGGAGGGGGGATGGCATGGTGACCTCGGTCGGGGGTGCTGACGAGGGGAAGGCCAGTGGCTTTCCTACGAGAGGGGGCGACGACAGCGGCCGGCAAGGGGATCGAGGGCGGTCGGCCAAAGGCGCCCGGCCAGAGCTCGCGGGCAGCGACAGAGTGGGCGGCGAGAGGGTGGAGGAGCAGCGGAGGGGCGGCGAGAGGGGGGAGGAGCCTTACCTGCGGCGGCGGTGGCGGAGGAGAAACCCTAACCGCAGCTGCCGGCGTCGGGCGGAGGGGGACGATTGAGAGATGAGCGTGCGGGGGGCCGGCCGGGCCGCGTGTTTTGTTTTGGTTTAGCAGTAGCACGGGTACAGGGAGCGCGCTACTGCTAAGCCCAATATCAGTAGCACTTTGTCCCAAAAAAACGCTACTGCTAAGTCTAAGCATGTAAAAACATGAAAAATATACATTGGTCATCATTGATCTTTTTGTGTAGAATCTAAATAGTCAACATGAATCCTCACCGTACCTGTATAGGTACAGGCGAGGATTCATATTGCAGCCACAAATCCTACACATATAGTTCAATGAAGACCAAGTGCTCGAGATAGTTTGAGAAGTAACATATTTAAGGTGGTAAACACCTTGTTCGCTTAGCAGTATGGGACTAAACTTAATTAGTTACAAGGGGGTGATACTTAGCAGCAGCGAGTTTTGAAGAAAAACGTTGCTACTAAGTACTTTAGCAGTAGCGCGTCCAGAAGAAGGGCGCTACTACTATATCTAGCCTGGAGGAAACACCGTGGCAATTATAGTAGTAATGCTTGTATCACCTAGAGCGCTACTGCTACTGGGCTATTAGTAGCGCGGTTTTCTAAAGCTCGCTACTGCTAATTAGCAGTAGCGTTTGTTTTTAAACCACGCTGCTGCTAAGATTCCGTGTATAAGGTTTTCCCTAGTAGTGCACGAACTCACGATCCAGTAGAGCTTCGAGGGAGAGTTCCGTCAGCACGATGGCATGATGACGGTGATGATGAAGTTACCGACGCAGGGCTTCGCCTAAGCACCGCTACGATATGACCGAGGTGGAATATGGTGGAGGGGGGCACCGCACACGGCTTGGAACAATCAACTTGTGTGTCCTAGGGTGCCCCCCCTCCCCCGTATATAAAGGAGCAAGGGGGGAGGCCGGCCGGCCTTGGTGCGCCCCAAGGAGAGGAGGAATCCTCCTCCTAGTAGGAGTAGGATTCATCCTTTCCTAGTCCTACTAGGAAGGGGGAAGGGGGAAGGAAGGAGAGGGAGAGGGAGAGGGAAAGAGGGGCCGCGCCCCCTCCCCTAGTCCAATTCGGACTCCAAATGGGAGGGGGCGCCCCACCTCCTGGGCTGCTGCCCTCTCTCCCCCCTAAGGCCCACTAAGGCCCAATACTTCCCCGGGGGGTTCCGGTAACCCCTGTGGCACTCCGATTTTCTCCGAAACCACCCAGAACACTTCCGGTGTCTGAATATAGCCATCCAATATATCAATCTTTATGTCTCGACCATTTCGAGACTCCTCGTCATGTCCGTGATCACATCCGGGACTCTGAACTATCTTCGGTTCATCAAAACACATAAACTCATAATACCGATCGTCACCAAACGTTAAGCGTGCGGACCCTACGGGTTCGAGAACTATGTAGACATGAACGAGACTCATCTCTGGTCAATAACCAATAGCGGAACCTGGATGCTCATATTGGTTCCTACATATTCGACAAAGATCTTTATCAGTCAAACCGCATAACAACATATGTTGTTCCCTTTGTCATCGGTATGTTACTTGCCAGAGATTCGATCGTCGGTATCTCAATACCTAGTTCAATCTCATTACCGGCAAGTCTCTTTACTCGTTATGTAATGCATCATCCCGCAACTAACTCATTAGTTGCATTGCTTGCAAGGATTATAGTGATGTGCATTACCGAGCCCAGAGATACCTCTCCGACAATCGGAGTGACAAATCCTAATCTTGATCTATGCCAACTCAACAAGTACCATCGGAGACACCTGTAGAGCACCTTTATGACCACCCAGTTACGTTGTGACATTTGGTAGCACACAAAGTGTTCCTCCGGTATTCATGAGCTGCATAATCTCATAGTCATAGGAACATGTATAACTCATGAAGAAAGCAATAGCAATATACTAAACGATCAAATGCTAAGCTAACGGAATGGGTCAAGTCAATCACATCATTCTCTAATGATGTGATCCCGTTAATCAAATGACAACTCATGTCTATGGTTAGGAAACTTAACCATCATTGATTCAACGAGCTAGTCAAGTAGAGGCATACTAGTGACACTCTTGTTTGTCTATGTATTCACACATGTACTAAGTTTCCGGTTAATACCATTCTAGCATGAATAATAAACATTTATCATGATGTAAGGAAATATAAATAACAACTTTATTATTGCCTCTAGGGCATATTTCCTTCAAAAACAAAAAAATTCTATGCACACGCAAGATCTATCCATGGAGATGCATAGCTACGAGAGGGGGAGATTATCTACATACCCTTGTAGATCGCTAAGCGGAAGCGTTTATCAACGCGGTTGATGTAGTCGTACACCTTCACGATCCGTACCGATCAAGCACCGAACGCACGGCACCTCCGCGTTCAGCACACGTTCAGCTCGATGATGTCCTCGCCTTCTCGATCCAGCAAGAGGGGCGAAGTAGTAGATGAGTTCTGGCAGCATGATGACATGGTGACGGTGGTGGTGAAACTATTCTGTAGGGCTTCGCCAGGGAGAGGGGGCGCCGCACACGGCTTGAGGATTCGTGGTGGTTGTTGCCCCTCCTCTCCTCACATATATATAGGTGGAGGGGGAGAGGAGGCTGCCTAGGGCGCCCCAAGGGGGCCGGCGGCCAGCCCTAAGGCGGCTGCCCTAGGGGCCCCTCCCCTTCCTTCCTAGGCACGTGGGAGAAGGGTAGGAGGGGAGGCCCCCCTTTCCGTTCCTTGAGCGAGGAGAAAGGCGGGAGGGGCTAGCCCCTCCTCTTTCCTTCCCCTAGGGCCGACGACCAGGATGGGGGTGTGCCAGCCCCCTTGTGGGCTGGTGTGCTCCCTCCCCTTGGCCCGTTTAGGCCCAATAACTCCCGTGGCATTCTCGGAACCCCTTCGGGTGATCCGATAAATACCCGGTGCATTTCGAAACATTTCCGGAGACCAAACACTATCATCCTATATATCAATCTTTACCTCTGGACCATTCCGGAGCTCCTCGTCATGTCCATGATCTCATTCGGAACTTCAAAAAACATTTGATCACCAATTCACATAACTCATATAATACCATATCGTCAACGAACGTTAAGCGTGTGGACCCTATGGGTTCGAGAATGATGTAGACATGACCGAGTCGCTTCTCTGGTCAATAACCAATAATAGGACCTGGATGCCCATATTGGTTCCTACATATTCTATGAAGATCTTTATCGTTCGAACCTTTATGACAACATACGTAGTTCCCTTTGTCCGTCGGTATGTTACTTGCTTGAGATTCGATCGTTGGTATCTCCATACCTAGTTCAATCTCGTTATCAGCAAGTCTCTTTACTCGTTCCGTAATACATCATTTTGCAACTAACTCCTTAGTTACTTTGCTTGCAAGCTTCTTGTGATGTGTATTACCGAGAGGGCCTAGAGATACCTCTCCGTCATACAGAGTGACAAATCCCAATCTCGATTCACCCCAACTCAACAGACACCTTCGGAGATACTTGTAGAGCATCTTTATGATCGCCCAGTTACATTGTGATATTTGATAGCACACAAGGTATTCCTCCGGTATCCGGGAGTTGCATGATCTCATGGTCGAAGGAATATGTATTTGACATTACGAAAGCAGTAGCAATAAACTGAACGATCATATTCTAAGCTAACAGATTTGTCTTGTCCATCACATCATTCTCCTAATGATGTGATCCCGTTATCAAATGACAACTCATGTCTATGGTCAGGAAACCTTAACCATCTTTTGATCAACGGGCTAGTCTAGTAGAGGCTTACTAGGGACTTGATATTTGTTTATGTATCCACACATGTATTTAAGTTTCCGGTCAATACAATTCTAGCATGAATAATAAACCTTTACCATGATTAAGAAAATATAATAATAACCATTTTATTATTGCCTCTAGGGCATATTTCCAACAAGGTTATGTGTCAAGGATTAATTAGGCGAATCGATGACAGGTCAACTACATGGATATGGATAGAGAATTGGATCCAGAGGAATGCTTCAATGCAACTGTTTGCTTGTCTCTCGGCTGACCCTCCTACCATGGTCAGCGACCTAATAGACCACACAAATGCGACATGGAATAGAGGGGTCATGGATCAGGTATTTATAGCAGCAGATACAAATGCTATTCTCAGCATACCGCTATGTACGCGGCCGATGGAGGATCACTGGGCATGGAATTACGAGAGGAACGACACCTTCTTTGTTCGGTGAGCCTATCGCATGTTAGTTCATATGAAACAATGGAGGGAAAACTGGCTGGAAGGGAATGCAGGGTCCTCAGAGTTTGAGACAGAATCAAAGGCATGGACATCTCTGTGGTCAGTCTTGGTGCCGGGAAAGATTCAGAACTTTTTATGGAGATTGGCCATGCATTCGATTCCAACGGAGGATGTCCACCACACCAGGAACCTGGCAGAGAAGGATTGCTGCCAATTATGTGGGATCCAAGACTCTTGGAGGCACTCCCTTTTAGAATGTTCAGTAGCTCGATGTATTTGGGCCTTGGTCGATGAGGATGTAGCAGAGTATGTACAAGCTTCGACTTCTACAAATGCCAAACAATGGCTGTTCGCACTAATGGAAGAACTACCACATACTACTATGATCAAATTGGTAGTCACGTTGTGGTCCACCTAGGCGGCAAGGCGTAATGAAATGCATGATGTGATTCTGTAGAGTCGGCATGCAACACATGCCTTTGTAATCAGCTTCATAACCGAGCTAAACTCAATGCAATTGCCGGTGAGGAATGTGTAGCAAGCAACGACACATGAGATAACAAGGACGAGGGGTGCAATCAGGTGGATCACGCCCAGCCAAGGAGCAACAAGTATTCAAGTCGACGAAGGCTTTTTAAGAGATGGTTTGAGTGTGCAGCGGCTTCAGTCTGCCGAGATCATACGGGAAATTTCTTGGCTCATCGGCAATGGTTTTCAGGGGTATTACTGACCAAGCGACACTGGAAGCGCTTGCCTGCCGTGAAGCTTTGGCTCTTGCTCTCGATTTATCTCTAACTAGAGTGGTCGCCGCATGTGATTGCAAGGCAGTTGTACAAGAGATCAAGACTGACACGGAAGGAAAATATAGTGCAATCATTAAGGATATCACGGAACGATCCATGGAATTCAGAAGTTGTGAGATCATTTTTGAGGGTCATAGTTTAAATTTTTATGCACATAATTTAGGTAAATTTTCTTTGTCTTTAGATGGGGGTTGCCATTTGTGGCTGGTTTCACCCCACGACCCATTTGCCATCCCTCTAAACCGCACTCTGAGTTAATAAAGGTTGGTTTACCGCTTAAAAACAAAACCAACTGAGCTAGCATTTTACATGTGGAATTGTCCCACCTTGCTTTTTTAAACTAATTCCCACTGATTAACATACTAGCCACCTCAAAGTCAACAAACACATGATGAGAACATAGGAAAGCAGTGAGACAATTGAATCAAGGATTGATTGTGTGTGGGTTTTAAATAGAGGGTGCATAAATGTTGCATGTGTGGGCTTTGAATAATTAAATGGAATTTCATGGGTGGTCTTCTTCCTGTCATCATCGGGTACCATTGTCTGCATGCTGTTGAATTTTCTGGTGGATGGATCTTCTTTTATACCGAATTCGATGATATTGTACTTGCACCTAACATCAAAATTTTCTCCCGTTGCAATGCAGGGGCATATGTGCTGCTATGTAATAATACTCAAAGCACAAACTACTTAGACATCGACCTGACAAAACTAAAAAGGCAGCATAACGATGGCCTTTACACCAGGAGCAAAACCACTTAGACATCGACCTTACAAAACATTCTCCTTTTTTAGTGTTTCTTGCAAGAATGATGTGGAATTTAGAAAGAGAAAAGGAGACCGAAATAAAAATAAAAATCCGGATTGTCATGATGGCATTTGTAGTGTTGTAGGTGTATCAGTATTAGCCAATCCACATTGCATGTGTTTGTTTCTCATCAAAATGTTTCATGGCCAACTTATATTGTAGCAAATAGGAGCAACTGTCTCCATGTCTATTTAGTCAGCATGCATTATGAGGTAAGTCATTTACATAATTTTACACTCTATTACACCATGTTGTCCATGCAGACCCAGAGAATGCTTCGACTCATGTGGACTTGGAGTAATCCCTCTGAAGATAAAGCCATTCCTAGAGCTCCAAAATTGCCGTGGAGTTAGGATAATATCCATGGAGAAAGGCAGTTGCATCGTATCTCCAAGATGATCCCAGTCAAAAGAGACCAGTTATGGCAGATATATCTCCAACAAAGTTTAGCGAAATCACGATGGAAGAAAAGACGATCCTTGGTTTTGAAGACATACAATCATATATACAAACACATGCCTCTATGAAGAAGCTCTTTTTTTCCGAACCATGCAGGAGGACTGCATGTATTATATTAAAGAGAGAGGCAGAAATACACGACCAACGTCCATCAGAGTTACAACAAGGACAACCTAAACTACTGCAAACAAAAAGACCCAAAACCCTAACCACCAAAACTGTCTACAAAACCGCAAAACCGAACGAAACTAATGTAATACAAAATGACCTAGACTTGCTTCTGCTCATTGCACCACGTCAATCTTAATTTGATTGATGATTCCTTGAAGCAGTGTGTGCGAATTTTCAAAAATTCTGCCATTTCTTTTCCTCCATATACTCCATATAATTAGTGGTACCATAGTGTTCAAGTAATTCCTTCTGGGTTCATGGACTCTATTTCTGGCCTCTTGCCACCAATCCCGAAGATCAGGAGCATTTTGAGGGATGGCCTCACTCAGATTTGCCCGAAGAAGCATTGAACTCCAAATGATGGTTACTACACTCCAACCCATGAAGAGATGATGAACTGATTCTTGCGCAATGTTGCACAAACAACATGCAGCATTATGAGGCAAATCACGCTTAGCTAGACGACCCGCTGTCCAGACACACCCCTTGATAACCAACTAGAGAAAGAGCTTGCATTTTAAAGGAGCCCAAGACTTCCAAATGGTGCAAGCAGTACTACACATAACTGATGCAGCAAAGTGTACTTTATAAACAGATTTCGCCGAGTAGGTACCTTAAGAATTCCACGACCAGATCCATTTGTCTTCAGCACCATGTATGATTTGAACTTCAGAAATCACCTCCCATAAGCTTAAGACCCGATGGAAAATGCGAACACTACAAAAAAATACACTTCCGTGATGATACGTGTTTGTCACAGTAGGTCGCGTTTTTTGTCATGCATGTACATCCATGGCGATTTTATGACAGAATCAAGATAGTCATACCTGTGCTGTCGTAGAAGTGTTCCATGACATTACCAAAATTATCATCACAGAAGTGTCCACTTCCATGACGATAAATCGCGCGTCACAGAAGTGCTTACGTCAAGGGTGAATGACACGTGGCATCCACCGTAACAGAACACCGTTAAGCTATCGGGTCGGGTTTTGGATCCGATAACCCGTTAACAGCCCCAACCAATGGGAAATTTCCACGTGTAAAATTCTTATTGGCCGGACGAAACACGTGTCAGCTCGTCAGTGGGTCAGATAGGCGCCTATGATATGTCGACACGTGCCACGGCCCACCACTGGCCCATTTAGCTTACAAAGCTGGCCCGTTTGACTTGGTCAAAAGTTAACGGGCTGGCCCATGAAAAGCCTGTTAAGGGTCTCTTCACAAATAGCCCATTTTATGGCTCGTTAACTCACGGTCCGTTAGGCCCTAAAGGAAATCGGCCCAACAACGTCATGTGGGCCGTCGAATATAACACCAGCCCATTTCACTTTTGGCCCATGTATGGCCCACGTCGTCTTTCGGCCCACATGAGGCCTTCGTATCTTTCGGCCCTTTACAGGCCCACGGTGACTCTAGCCCATAATGAACAGTAATTTTCTTTATACCCGTTAACGGCCCGTGATTTACATGGGCCGTTTCCAGCCCGTGTTAGCTTTCGGCCTATTGACGGCCCATACGTTCTTGGGCTCCTTTTCGGCCCTCGATTACTTTCAGCCCGTTACTGGCCTGTTCCCCTAATGGGCCAAATTCGGCCCATGGCAAGAGTCGGCCCGTTACTGGCCTGTTACCCTAATGGGCCAAATTCGGCCCATGGCAAGAGTTGGCCCGTTTCTGGCCTGTTAACCCGTTGCGCCATTTCCAGCCCGTCCTATATTCTGGCCCATTAACGACCCGTTATGCCTGTGACAGAATTAAGCCTTTGCTGTCCTACGGCCTGTTAACGGCCTGTTACCGTGCTGGGCCGATACCAATTACGCCCGATTACGACCCATGTAGACCCATTTATCCAACGGCTCGAGGCCCACCGATTACAGGCCCATTTATCGATGGCCCGTAGGAGACCCATGGATCCTACGGCCCGTATATGGCCCATGGTAGTTGCGGCCACTAGCAAACCAGGGAAAAAGAAGACTAGGAAATAAATAAGGCCGAAACTAACGCTAGGCTATTAAGGCGATTGCACAGATTACATCCACTCGGCATCAAAGATCGCCACCAGTGCAAATATAGGGAACACCCTACACTATACAAAAATGGCTTGCTGTTTTCTTCAGTTGGTGGCTGCATGTTAAGAATAAATTTTGTATCGCACCAAAACAAATTACAACTATATAACAAAAGGAAGGTTGGCATAAAACTTAACAGTCTAGCAGATAAATGCACCACCAGAAGTTCAGAAGCTCAGTTCATTTGACCTGACTATTACGTTTTCATGCTGTATTGTCCGATGGAGCACCATAACCCTCGCCTTCATTTCCCCTAGGCTCCTGAACAACATAGCAAATGTCTGATAGTCTGGTTTCAAAACCATGCATATCTTGACGACATTGAGCAATGTTTCTCCTTGTTTCACAAAGGGTCTCTGTTAGGGAATGAACTTGTGTCTGGAGCGCAGATACAACATTGCTTTGAGCTTGCATATCTTGATCATGAGGTAGTTTGGATGATATTGCCTTAACAACCAACCCAGTATTACGCATGAACATGCTTTTGGCACTGTTAGTGGACAGGTACCGACCCACTGCAGCAAGAGCTGACATTGCGGTTATAGTTGCCTCACCACCTTCAGAAGGTGGCGGTTCCACCATTTTTTCCATAGCTTGCTGAAAAGTTGAGGTTTTACATTAGTAGTACCAGAACAGAAGATATTAAGGAGGCAGCAAAACCAAACAAAATAGCTTTGGTCTATATACAGAACTTATTCTGGCGAACCCATGTAAAATATTAGTTGTATTTTATTGCAAAGTACATAATAAAACCAGGTTCCAAACATATGACCATGTACCATCGCTAATGTATTGTCTATTTCTTCACATTGTATTGAGGGCTAAGGATAAAGAGACGAAGTTTATAATACGGTAAGCATAGTATGACATCATTCATATCACAAAACAACTGAGAATAGACAAACAGGCAATTGTAACGTTGTGTGGGCAAGTCCAGCACAGAGCTAGATTACGGGTCAAGATCAATGGAACATCACTCCTCTCTTTTAAACCTTGTAAGGTGCAATGATACGCTAAGACAATTGTGTATAAAATTGAAAAGAGTAATAGACATTGGCTGCAAACCATGCAGTTCAAGGCACAAGTCAGAGTAAGTAGTAGTTAAAAGGCATGAGGATTAAGGACTTACAACAACGGCTTTGACTGGTGTAGTCATGCCCTTCTTCTTGCTGGTGTGACAGTCCTTGAAGATTTCCACAGCATTTGGTTCAGGTACTTTTTGGTCCTTGCGGGCTTTCTTCTGCATTTCGAACAAGTCAATATAGATATGATAATATGGTACAATGAAAAGAGTGAAATAGCAGCTAATTACAAGAGCCTCGCAGTGTGCAATATAGCTACGAGATCCTGTCGTCTATTGGAATTTCACTTTCGTACGGTTGGCCTTGTTCTTTGAACAGTTCACCTACAAGAAGATAGATTTGTGTGGCACATGCATAAATAGGACTTCAACATGTGATCTGATCACATATATATATATATATATAATGTACCTGATACTTCGGATCAGACCAGTGTTTAACAAGGCCCCTCCAGTCTTCATCCAATATATTTTCCACTAGAGATGTTTGGGAAAGTTCACTGTTAGCCTTGCCTTCAAAGTGAGTTTTCCTCAAGTTATACCGATACTGTCGCAGAGCAAACTTGAAAACATGGGTGCAAGCTTGTCTGGTTGCATCATCTTGGCTATCCAACTTGAACCTCATCTGTTGAAAATTATGGGAGTCTCATTATCAGCAACCTAGAAAGTATGGGACAGAGCAAGACGATATTACTAGTTTCCATACATAACCATACTTACAGATAAATGGTCGAGGAAGGTGTTGAACTGGGTTTCGTCTTTGTCATTCCTGTACTGAATCCATGTTGGGAGGATACGTACATGACACCTAACGGCAACCGCTGCCTCTAATACTAACTTGGCTGACTCTATAGCATCACGTGGCCTTTTTAAACTTGCCTCAAAATGGATCTCCATTCTTCCTCCTCTAGATTTAGTTAACCTATCGATCATTATCCCTGATGTTTGTTTCCTCTTGCGCCTAGGTGCTAGTCCAACAACGAACATGGGAAGTGTTAGTGTACATCAAACTGTGAGACTACATATAAAGAAGCATGCAGCTGTAACTTGACTCCAGCAACTACCTTCTTGCTGTTGAAGCTCACAAGGTTCATCTGATATTGCCAACTCGTCTTGTGTCAAGAGTGCTTGGGAAGTAGTGTCAGGTGGCAAGGGAGCTTGGGAACGTGCTGCTAGCTCAGTTGACGCACGAGTAAGTCGTGCAGCTGGTAGTACTGTGGTAGGTGTTGCAAGAACTAGGGCTGTCTCTGCTTGTTTGGTGGCAGCTATTTGTTTCTGTTTGGCTTGTTTTGCAACTCGTGTAGCATGGGATGCCGTGTTTGTAGAATTTTCCGCTGGACTTTGACCTTCTATTGCACCATCAGTACCAGCAGAATCTGCAGGATTCATCCGCTTCTCATTCCCTGCCATTCTGTGTTTCTTCCTCTTTCTCTGTGCCATGTTAAGTCAAGCCGACAAGAAAAACGAATAACAATTTAGTTCTTCAGAACAAATTGATGTGTGATGCAGACGAACTGAACTTTGATGTTAGACTACCACATGATAGGAGGATGTAATATGTATGAAAAACAGGACAGAAGAGGTAACCAGAACTATGATGTGTAAACTAAGAAGAAGACATTTCACCAAATTAGAAGCAATGCAGTGGAAGGTAGACACCATATGAAAGATGCTACAAATATCGCTCTGCCAAGTTAACAGTGTCTCATCATAAATGGCATTTAAACAAATGTGAAGCAGTACAAGAAATAAATCATATGCAAGATGCAAACAACATCACACTACCATGTTAGAGGTCTCTCGTCATTAGTGCCATTGCATATTCACAGCTTATGATGTGTAAACTAAGGAGAAGGCATTTCAACAAATTAGAAGCAATGAAAGCTAGACACCATATGAAAGATGCAATGAATATCACTCTACCAAGTTAAAACTGTCTCGTCATAAGTGCAATTTCAACAAATTAGTAGTACAAGCTAGAAAAGAATGTGAGATGTAACCTATATCACACTCCGAAGTCAAACGTGTCTATTGATAAGTGATTGTTGCAGGTTACACAACAGTAGTAATCTGATGTAAGAACATGGTGTGATAGACATATATTGTATGTTCTAGAAACAGGAACACGTGTCTTATTCAAGTACAATGTGTAAAGTAAGCAGATGGAATTCAACAAAATTAGAAGCAATACAAGCTAGACATCACACATAACATGCAACCACATATAACAGTGCCAAGTTAGAGGGAGCACCGGTGATGCTGCACTAGGGGAGACGTGCTCATCATAAACACAGCTTTGTTGAGTGTCTATGCATGTGTTGTCTTGGAAATCATCTTGGGGGTGTGGAGGAGTAGAAACTGTAGAGGCCCTCCGTTCAGAAGGAGCACCTTTATCCGCTGCCTTGCTAACTTCCTTCCGCTTTATTGATTTCGAATTGTCAAGTAAAACCGACAAGAAAAAGCAATAAAATTCTCTCTTCAGAACTCATTCATGCATGATACTGACAATCACTACTTTGATGGAAGGCAAACACATGATACCAGGATGGAATATGTACGAAAAATAGGACGGCATGGCATGTTCACAACTGTTTGTGTAAACTAAGCAGAAACCATTCCAACAAATAAGAAGCAATGCAAGCTAGACACCACATGAAAGATGCAACCAATATGACTCTGCCAAGTTAAAAGCGTCCCATCATAAATGGAATTTCAACAAATTAGAAGCAGCGCATGCTATAAATCATATGAAGATGCAACTAATATCGCACTGCATATACTAAAGGTGTCTCGTCATGTTGATTGATGCGGGATAAAAAAATAGTTTTATGTAAGGACATGCTTAATAGATATATGTACTATGTACTAAATACAGGAAGGCATGTCACATTAATAGGTATAATGTATAAGCTAAGCAGATTAGCACATGCAGTTTAACCAGATTGGAAGAATTACAATCTAGACACCATATGCAACATGCAACCACATATCACGCTGCCAAGTTAGAGCAAGCATCTGCGATGCTAGTGTAGGGGAAATGCTGTAATCAACTACAGAGCTACGTTCACTATCTTCATCTAGCATATCTATTTCTTGAGAATCATGTCGGGAGGCTGACGCTGCATTCTTTAAATGAGGAGTAGTCCCCTTGCCTGCCTGCCTCGTCATAAGTGATTGATGAGGGATACACAAGAACATTAGTTTGATGTAAGAACATGGTTAATACACAGATGTACTAGTATGTACCAAAAACAGAAAGGCATGTCATATTCAAAGGTATAATGTGTAAGCTAAGCAGATGCAATTTAACCAAATTGGAAGCATTACAAGCTAGACATCCGGCTGGAGTGGTGAGCATGATCATCTAGGACCTGAGAGCCTGGTGGGAGGCGGGCTGCTTCGCCACCATCGCAGCTTTTTAGTTGGCTTCCAGGTGATGCCTATCTTTGCTGGGCTTGTCACTGGCTTGGCAGTGCCCTGACTAGCTATTTGTCTTCTGGTGCTCACGGGATGGTGGTTCATGTAAAAAAAATATCTTTTCTTATCTTACCGACTTCGGCCTTTGAATACAAGCTAGACACCATATGGAACATGCAACCACATATGACACCGCGAAGTTAAAGCAAGCACCTGGGATGGTGGTTCATTGCGAGCGAGGTCATCAACTCCAGAGCTACGTTTACCGTCTCCATCTGCTGACACTGCACCCTTTATAGCGCTGTAACGTGTCTTGCCTACCCGCACACGAAGCTGGAGCGACTTCTCTCTTTCCTTTTTGGCTTCTCTCCTGGCAGCAGAGTCTGAAATACCCTTGCATAAAAACACAATAGTGAGAGTAAGGGTGAAGTGTGTGCAGAACTAGTGCACTGTAAAAGTAGCAGATAGCAGGTGGCTGAAAAATAAATGATAGGAGACATATGATAGCTCTACAACATTGCATGGCAAACAAAATTAGATTCTACTCCGTATGATTTTGTAATATATGAGCATAGGAAATGCAGGTACTCCTCCAGCACACCACCACATGTGGTCATATCTAAGATAACAGTCGACTGAAAATAAATAGGTCAGCCGATTTTTTAATGAACCGTCCGATCTATAAGGAACGGGCAGATGGCCTTCGTCTACCTCCCGCCAGTCACTGTTGAGGATCTTTCTCGAACCGCCAGCGACCATCGGCCCAGACCCCTGCCTCCGCCGCCCCACCCTCCCATCGACCTCACACCACCGCCGTGCTTGGCAGCGCCCCCAGGCCATCCCTTTAATCCCGACCGACCTCCAGATCGGGCGCCAGCAGCTCTAGGCCGCACACACCCATAAGATAAACACCAAGGCGCTGCTTCCCCGGCGTAATAGGCGTACTAGCGCCTGTTACGCCGGGGAATGGTTCCGTTAATTGGGAATCAACTGACCAGAAATTGAAATTCAGGGGGGCGACGGACCTCTAGCTAAGGTGAAATAGTATATGAGGAGAAACCTTGTGCATCGAGAGTTACTAGGAACATCTAGTATCAAGAAGAAGCGGTCAACTAGTGTCTTCTGTGGGATGAATACCGTGCAAGCAGAGACGTAAGATTTGCATGAATAAGGGAAGAGGAGTACCTTTTTCGGTTGCCGGTGTGGTCACCTCCAGATGTCGCGCCGATCTTCTTCTTTTTACCGGGGAAACCGATGTTCCGGAGGGTGCAGGCTTGGACGAACCCATGGCCAAATTGTTGACTGTGTTGCCGTGGCCGTAGGTCGGCGGAGGGGAAGCAGATCCGAGGCGGGGAAGGACGGCGTAGCAGGAACAGCTCCGGTGCGGTGGAGGGTGGCGAAATTGGAGCGACAGCGGTGAGGCGCTGGACGACGTGGTTGAACTGGCTCGGGTACGGATGAATCGGCCTCGGCTTCAACTACTAGCCGTGGAGGGCGTTGCAGTCGAGGTTGCGGTGGACGACGACGTCGGGGTATCGGCTCCGGCGTGATGGAGGAGGGCGGTGGTTGATGGGTGGGATGGGGTGGCGGACGGAGGACGCCGGGGTTTCGCGGCTGGTGGAGAGGTAGTTTTGGCGCCCACGGAGTACGAATGGGGAATCGAACGGGTGGGGGGGGGGGAACCATGTTTCGATCTGGGACGCGCTTGTTTTTGGCTTTTTTGAACAGAAGATGGGACGCGCTTGTTTGAAATTTGGGGAAAGTACAAACTTTGCCCCCCTCTTAAATTTCGGACCTACTACGGGTCGGGGGTAGGATGGTAATCCCAGGTGTCCCAAATAGTGGGCGGGAGCGATTTCGGCCGCGCGCATGTGTGCTTAGGCGGCCATTGTGTATCAATGTTTTTCGGATGCGGTTGCGTGGCGTCTAGATGAAGCTACAAACCTACCCCGGTGTAGACCTTTGGACGTCGGGCCGGTAGGTTTCACGGGTCGGAGTTATTAGAAAAGTAATTTCCTTGTACTACCAAACATTGGTCTCACGCAGTTTCGGGCGAGTAGAGGCTCTTTTGGCGCTTCGTTCGAAATTTTGAAACACAAGCATTCACGTTTAGAGTACTCTTGAACTATGAGGATTGACCTAAATAGACAACGTTATATTTGACCTTGTATGTTTGAAAACCTCATTAAATTATCCGCTTCTTTTTGAAATTTTGACACTTGAAAATCCTATAACTACGATTATTTTGGAATGGAGGAGCTAAATTTCAATCTATTTTGTACACGACTACATATGCTATTATGTACAAAATTAGAGCAAAGATTGGTGCCCCTATAATTTAGTTATGGTTTACAAATGCCATGATATCAAATTCAAATAATTGAATGGACTTCATGTTGAGTTTGATTTTTTAAAACCACCTTAAGTTCAATTCCAACATATGCTAGTTCATAGGTAGCTATTTATAATGTCCATTGTGTAACTTTCATATGTATAATGTGCTTTACACACACAAGATGAACTATACTCACGTTTATATTCGATTGCTAAAGCGATGCACTGTCTGGAGTTCAAAATACTAACTATGTGGATCAATTGTGTCGAATAGTAACATAGACATGCTCAAATTCGATAGAATCTAGATGTCTGATGGATCAATGACCGCTCCTTACGCGAATTGCAAATATCATGATCCCATCCTAATATTTGGATACAATTTATATCTTTAATCAATGTGTAGAGCAGTCTTTTATGTGTAGTTTCACTCTCCATCAGTGGTCTCTCACACATGCTCACACACTCTCTCCCGAGGTGTCTTTCTCGCACACATGCTCTAGATATAACCCTCCCTCCCTCTCGTAACCATTTACAACTGTTTTCACTAACCTTTATCACAAGCACTCTTCCTCTCGCAAACATACACATGCACAATCCTCATCGACCCTTTCTATATACATGGACCTGCCTACGTGTCTCATGTACGCACATTATCTTTACGCCTGTCTCTCACGCATTGTCTCACACCTCTCTTCCTAATCGACGAGTATGATTCTTGCAGAGCATTCTGTAGGATGCCCCTTAAAGTTAGGTTGGATGAATAGTAATATCAGAGATAAAGGGGTTACCTTAGTCCGAGAACCTAGGGTTAAAAATCCTAGCCGGCTTTGTCAGTGGACATAGAGTCCTTCACAATTCTGCTATCTTTGTCTTGTACGACTAGTCATCCATGGGTCTTCCTAAATGCGTCACGGGCCGACCAATGTGGCGTAGGTCGGAACCAAACGAAGGGCCTCACCTCGACCCACCGGACCTCACGCGGTGACACACCCTCTGCCCCCACGTCTCATTATCTTCTCACACCCACACATACCAACACAAACACCACACACACAGAAAATTTCTCCTGGTGCCTCTATTCCCTTCCCCCTTGCATATACACACTCAAGGGAATGGAATCTCTTGTCATGACGTCATATTCGTCTCTCTCTCTAGACCACTCTCATTTCTCGTGCTATCTCTCCCACGCCCCCCCGTCGGCCCCTCTATCCATGCCTCTCTCGAATACGTAATACACACACATACCTCTCTAGGCCCCGCCAAATGCATCAACTACACATTCACACATGTTACATCACGTACCCCATTGATCTAAAAAGCCCTCTCTTCACGTTTATTTTGCATACAACATTCCTTTTGAATAAAGTGTGGCCAAAAAATTATTTTAGAGTTTCTACATATATACAACATTACAAAGTTATATGGAGGAGTACGAACGCTAATTTGCATTGCATGGTGCCCACAATGATATTTATTCCGCACTGTGAATTTGTATATTTTTATACTATATATAAAGTTAGTCATAATAAAGAGAAACAAAGAGCATATCTCTCTCCATCGCATACCCCCTGTACGCCCCTTTCACGTATGCACACAAAACTATCTCCAGGTCCTCTAAAAGTAAGCCCCCAGAAAATTCACGCATATTTCATCTTTCTCTCGCGATATATGCAATGACAATCATTGTATTTGAAGCGAAAGCACGATACATACATTGGACTTCAGAATCCACTCATTACGGTCACCATTTACGTTTAGTGGTTATTATACAGTCACGAGCTCACCGTACAACTCTGTATTTGCTCATGACATGACTAGTTGACCAGTTAAACGCTCCACGTGGCACCCTAGTGTTGCATCACATTATCTCACTACCATCGTGCCCACCTGTCGATATGTATCTACTCTACATCTACACTCTTATAAAATACATAAAATACACTCTTATAAAAAACAGAGTTGGTGATGATGGTGTGCCTGCCATCCTGCAATATAGGCCGTCCGATTTATATCTGACGGATAGGAAAGAAACTATGGAAATTTTGCGAAAAGGTACCCACACACCTCTCCACATTTGCAAATAAGGCCTTCCCTCGTTCATCCTTTTCTCTCACAAGATAAACAAGTCATACAAATGCATCTTGATGTTACATGCAATGCACGGGCATCTTGCTAGTAAGAATGAAAACAAACGACAAAAAAATATTAGGACGGTGGTTCGAAGTCATGACCGCGGGCACATCGGACAAGGTGGCCTTGTATTGGTATGCCGAGCCGTCCGTTTTAACACACAGGAGCTGGTGTGGTGATTATACACACACGCACGCATGCAGACGAACTGCATCCACGCAACACTCACACAAACACATGCACCCACGCACGCACTGACGCACGCAACACTCACACGTACACACGCAGCCACGCACGCACGCAACACTCACACGCACGCACGCAACACTCACATGCACACACGCACGCATGCATGCACGCGCTAGTACACCACACGACCAACACACACTCTCACGCTCAAGTGCTCAACCTACACGTGCATGCGCATACATCAGGCCCTGACAGACACATACACAACCAGGTGATTCCCGCGCACGGGTTGGAGCCATGTCGCGCCTGCGTAAATTTGTGTTTATCTGACCTTTTGCCTATGCAAACTGACAGATGGGACCCACAAGGAACGTGGTCAATTTAACTAGTCAACATGGCGCCACGCAGACTATTTGGCCGGTCAACAGAGTGCAATCCGATGCTGAACTGTGAGCAAGTGACCGTATAATCACCGCAAAACGTATATAGTGACTGTAATCAGCTTATTCTGAAGTTCGGTGACCGTATTACGCTTTTCTCTCTGTAGGCCCTCCAAAACTACATCTCTACACGTTCTCGCATGTTACATCTAACAACTATGCAATACAGCACTACTACTACACTCTAACACAATAAATCATATGTGTTTTTAGTTTTACTAGATATCATATTGTTACTTATAATTATTTAGTTTGCATACACTACTAGGAAAAGGGCTATAGATGGAATGGCCACTAATGGCGCACCAGACATGTGGTGCGCCATTGCTATATAGCAATGGCGCACCATGTGCTGGTGCGCCATTAGTGTGAAAGACACTAATGGCGCACCAGACAAACTGTGCGCCATTAGTAACAATTTTATTTTATTTTGCCAGACATACTAATGGCGCACCAGGACATAGTGCGCCATTACTAGTTGTAACTAGTAATGGCGCACCAGCAACACAGTGCGCCACTAAAATTTTTTTTTTTTACTTTTTTGCAAAACTACTAATGGCGCACCCGGGGCAGTGCGCCATTACTAGTTTAAGCTACTAATGGCGCACGGCTCCCCCGTGCGCCATTAGTGTTTTTTTGCAAAACTACTAATGGCGCACCACCAGCAGGTGCGCCATTAGTAACCAGGGTTACTAATGGCGCATTATGTGGTGGTGCGCCATTAGTAACCTTGGACGAGCTAGATATTTTGGACAGCCACACCTACCCACTCACTTTCCCCACTTCATTCTCTCCTCCCTCCTCCAAGCTTGTCTCGGCTGCCTCCTCCTCCTCACCTCATCTGCACCATAAATTCATCCAAATTACGTGGTTAAAGCCCCTTTTTTTGATAGGTAAGTAAGGGGGAAGCTATCTTTATGTTGTTCTCCCTCCAACAACGTGCACATGCACTTTTTATGTCCTAGCTAGATCTATGTATGTTTGTGGTGTTGCATATGTTTGTGGTGTTGCATATATGTTTGTGTTTGCAGGTACCGGTATTTGAAATGCGATAGTTGCCAATATTTTGCCGGAATGTTGATTCATTTCCGTTTCGGCGAGAATTTTGGCACTATGCATTCTTTTTGGTCCTATTTTTAGGGAAAGTCATGCCAAATTTTTTCTTGGTTCTAAAATATCGTTTTGCTCTACCCCGCAGGTGACCATGGTCCGCACGATGACCGAAGGCATCGTGAATAGGTTTTTGAGCTCCGCGAAGGCCGAGATGCTTGAAAAGAACGAGACGGAGATAAGATGTCCGTGTCGAAGATGCAAGCTGAAGAGCCTTATTGCGGACCCGGATTCCGGGCAGGTGCGGGACCACCTGCTCTTGCGTGGTTTCATGGATGGCTATCGGTGGCAAGGTGATGAAGATGACTATGAAGTCGTCCATGGGGGTCGGGCAAGAAATGAGGATGGGCAGCAAGACAACCACCGCGGCTCGGGCGGGCGAGAAGACGAAGAATCTCCAGGACATGATCACGACGGTGATGCTATACACAGTCATCATGTAGAAGATGCCGGACATGATGATGAGGAAGATGCGGGAGCAGACGAAGGGCATGATCATGAAGATGAAGATGCTGGCGGAGCAGACGACGATGGACCATCGATGGGCTGGGTGCAGGACCCTCATATTCAAGAGCTGCTTCTCAAGCAGACGGATAACGCAAGAGCTGCCGCCCGAGAGAAAGCCAAGCTGGATCAACTGGAGATAGACGCGGTTACTCCATTGTATGAAGGATGCAGGCCCGAGGATACCCGCCTGAAAGTAACGCTCATGGCTCTGGAGATGAAGGTAAAGCACAAAATGACCGACGCATGCTTCGACGAGAACATGTCATTCTGGCACGAACGTCTTCCCAAGGGGAACAAGTGCCCGACCAGTTTCGAGGAGGCGAAGAAAATCGTGTGTCCTCTAGATTTACCGCACGTGAAATACCATGTGTGCATGAACAATTGCATCATTTATCGGGACGAGCACACGGAGTCTACCATATGTCCGGTGTGCGGCGTCACTCGATACAAGAAGAGGAAGAAAGCTCCTCGAAAAGTGGTGTGGTACTTTCCGATCACTCCTCGTCTGCAGCGGTATTTCGCGGACCCTAAGGTAGCAAAGCTCCTGCGTTGGCACGCGGATAGGGAGGAGAAGAAGCGAGAAGATGACGCAAATGATCGGAGATAAATAAAAAAGACAAGATGCCGAGTCACCCTAAGGATGGGAGCCAATGGCAAGCGTTGAACTTCGAACACCCAGAATTTGGGAACGATCCAAGGAACATCGTGCTGGGCGCAAGCACCGATGGGGTCAATCCGTTTGGCAGCCAGAGAAGCACACATAGCACCTGGCCTGTGTTTGTGTGGATGTACAACCTTCCCCCCTGGTTGTGCATGAAGAGGAAGTACATTCACATGAGTATGCTAATTGAAGGGCCGAAACAACCAGGGAACGACATCAATCTGTATCTGGGGCTGCTGGAAGAGGAGTTAGACATGTTGTGGAAAACGCCAGCCAATATGTGGGACGCCGCAGAGAAAGAATATTTCCCTATGAGAGCCGCACTGCTCACGACGGTGCACGACTATCTCGGTTTCGGATATCTCGCGGGGCAGGTGGTCCACGGATTTTCTGGATGTGTCAGGTGCATGGATGACACAACGTATCGCCAGCTAGATAGAGATCCCGGGTCTTCAAAAACCGTGTTCATGGGACATCGAAGGTGGCTTCGCGATGATGACCCGTGGAGGAAACGCAAGGATCTGTTCGATGGTGAAACCGAACCCCGAAGACGCCCGCGTACGAGGAGCGGCGAGGAAATAGACGAGCTATTGAAAAATTGGAAAGATTGCCCACTGCCGGGAAAGAAGCAAAAGGCGCCAGAGCCGGGAAATAAGCGAAAGGCGCCAGAGCCACTGCTGAAGGTATGGAAAACGAGGTCTGTTTTCTGGGACTTGCCGTACTGGAAGATCCACCGTGTGCCTCACAGCCTTGATGTCATGCATATCACGAAGAACGTGTGCGAGAGTCTGCTTGGTACCCTGCTCAACATGCCAGAGAGGACCAAATATGGGCCGAAAGCAAGGGCAGACTTGAAATCAATGGGCATCAGGGAGGAGCTTCACGCTAATGATGATGATGATGATGATGAGGCGAAGCAGGACACGGAAAGTCGTCGCAAACGCAAAAAGGCCAAGAAGACCGGAAATGACTTCCCTCCCGCGTGCTTCACTCTAAGTCAGGAGGAGACCGATTAGTTTTTCACCTGCCTCGTAGGAGCAAAACTTCCTTACGGTTACGCGGGGAAGATAAGCAGATACCTAGACTCAGTGAAGCAGAAGTTCAGCGGGATGAAGTCTCACGACTGTCACATGCTGATGATGCAGATACTTCCAGTTGCAATCCGTGGGATCATGGACGCGCACGTCCGTGAAACGCTATTTGGCCTATGCAACTTTTTCGACGTCATCTCTCGGAAGTCGGTTGGCGTGAGGCAACTCAGAAGGCTACAGGAAGAGATCGTGGTGATACTATGCGAGCTTGAGATGTACTTCCCTCCCGCATTCTTCGACGTTATGGTGCATCTGCTGGTCCATATCGTGGAGGATATCATCCAACTCGGGCCGACGTTCCTGCACAGCATGATGCCGTTCGAAAGGATGAATGGTGTCATCAAAGGATACGTTCGCAACATGTCACGTCCAGAGGGAAGCATAGCCAGGGGCTTTCTGACCGAAGAGTGCATCTCCTACTGCATGAATTATCTAGGCATCGAGAACCCCGTTGGTCTGCCCGTCAACAGGCACCTCGGCAGGCTCGCTGGATGGGGTCACCGTGAGGGTCGCCGCGAAATGCATGTCGACTCCGATGGTCGACTCGCCGACTTTGAAAGAGCAAACCTAGTCGCGCTACAACACATAGACGTGGTCGATCCTTGGGTGGTAGAGCACAAAACGTTTATTGAGAAGATGTACAATGACCGAGGCCAACAGAGGACAGACGGAGATATAATCAAAGAGCACAACTCATGTTTCACGCGTTGGTTCAAGCAGAAGCTTCTGTCGTACCCTTTACATGAGGATTCTTCCGCGGAAGAACAACTCATATTCGCCTTGTCACAGGGCGCCGAGCACAACCTGATGACGTATGAGGCGTACGATATCAACGGCTACACATTCTACACCGAGGACAAGGACATGAAGAGCGATGGTTATCAGAACTCCGGGGTAACGATGGAATCCTACATCGGTAACGACAAGGATAGATACTACGGAAGGATCGAGGAGATCTGGGAGCTGAGCTACGCTGGAGAGAAGGTCCCGATGTTCCGTGTCAGATGGGCCAAGAGCGTCATAAAAGAAGACCTGTATTTCACCACCATGGTTATACCCGAAGCCAAATCCAAGACCGCAGGCACGAACGTCACCGCGAAAAATGAGCCATGGGTACTGGCTTCCCAAGTGGACCAATGCTTCTTCATTACCGACCCATCAAAGCCCAGTCGTGTTGTCGTGAGGAGAGGCAAAAGGAAGATCATCCGAATGGATGGAGTCGCCAATGAGCAAGACTTCGACAAGTACGGCGACCCGAAGATGGAACATGACGACGACGATGAAGTATCAGCATACACCACAAGAAGAAGCAGGACCACCCTACCTAAAGGACGTCCGTTCAAGAGAAGAACTCCATTTACGAAAAATAAGGGCAAGAAGATTGTGAACAGATAGCTAGCTAAGATCGATTGTATTTAAATTGTAGCCTTCATTTCTCGATTGTATTTCATGAGCACTTTTTGAACTCATGAATGTTTTTAAATTTCATGGACACTCGATCTCGCACCATCTCCCCCGCTCCA
>NC_057802.1:178995368-179008955 GCF_018294505.1 Triticum aestivum | reverse complement strand
AGCTTCACCTCCTCCTCCTCTCACCACCCGTGCCTTCTTCTGCTCGAAAGGTCAAGAAGGCGGCCAAGGACGCCGACGACATCACGGGCCCCTTCCTCCGGATCGCTGCCCGCAGCCTCCTCGACGCTGGCGTCCACCGGAGCACCACGACCGCGTCTGCGACCTCGTCTCTGCTCCGCCGCCGTCTACGACCTCGTCTGCGACCGCGTCCATCAAGGTGAGTTCTTCCATGGATCACTTCCAGGCCGTCGGTGCCATCCTGTGCATCTTTTTAAATTGTGTTGTTTGGAATTGTGAATCTGAATATTCTTGTGGTGTTCTTGTGTAGATCAGATGCTAGATTTTAGTCTAGATTTTTGCTACTGTCAGATACAAGATAATTAGAAGAGGGAACAGTTCATGCCTCACATTGTAAAACAGTAGCAGAATATATGAAATCCATCTAAATAAATAACCACTGTGACCAGATTTTTGCAATTATAAAAGGGAAAGAAACAACCATTGAACCAACAGATAATTGATTTGGCCTAAGGCAACATGGTATAAACAGTAGCATTATTTCTCAGTGCTACAAATGTGTTTAACTTGTAGCTTCTAGCTAGCTTAAGTGAGTAGCCAGTACTGTAGTGAGTAGCTTAACTTGTTTACTGCCAGTTAGTAGTACTAGTGAGTAGATGAACTCCATTTAACTAGTTTAATTGAGTTTCAGTACTCCAAACATAGATGATCTGAATAATTAACCCTATCCTATTTTATATGATCAGATGCACAACTTGATGCTACCTGGCTTAATTGAGTTTCAGTACTCCAAACACTCTGCTACCCAACTGAAACCACTATGTGTGTTTTCTGATAATATTATTTGTATGTTCTAGTACTTGTATGCCTATAGCACTAGTTAATCTATTTCGAAATTATTTGATTACTTCAAGTAGTCTAATCTTGATTTGAGGGAAGATACTGGGATGGAAGTCTGTCAATGATGCTTCTTTTCTTGAGCATTATAGCAAAGTAATACTACTGTGACTATAAGCATCTAGACAACATGTTGTAGGTTGTTTGTACTGCCTGTGTAGTTTCCATCAATTATGTTGAAGCACTCATTTGTCTGACTTATTCTGTTCGTGTGATGCAATGTAAGGATACTGTGTTGTATTTTCAAATGACCTTGATTTCTTTATTTGCGGTGACTTCAGAAATTGAAAATTGACCTTTCTTTGGTCAATCTCATTGCAAGGAAACCAATAACAAAGGATGCAATCTTGTTTTGCAAATGTTGTATAAAGCCCTGATATGTCATAGCGATGTTGCTGCTACTGTAGATCTTCTGAACTTTGTAAACTGTGATGCAATCTTTTTGTGGTCAATAACAAAGGATGCAATCTTTCTGTGGTCAATCTCACTGAATTTTGTCAACTTCTGAAATGAGCCCTTTCTCCTGAAATGTTGATTAATTTCCGTTTCGGTTGAGAATGGGGCACTCCTAGGTCAAGAAAATTAGCAAAGGCCATGCCCAATTTTTTTGACCTAGAAGGTGCCCGATTCTCAACCGAAACAAAAATTAATCAGCATGTGTCTTGACATCAACCAATTTTCTGGACACATCCCTCGACAACTAGGTTATCTTGAGAACTTAGAGGAGTTGTTTGTTTGCTACAACACACTAACAGGTTCCATCCCAAATAGCATAGGCAATTTGACCAAACTCACAGCCTTGTATCTTTGAAGCAACCAACTTTCTGGACACATCCCTCAAGAACTAGGTTACCTTGTGAACGTGGACTTGGACCTCAACAACAACACACTAACATGTCCCATCCCAAAACACCTAGGCAATATCACAAACATCTCTCAATTGTTCCTTGACAATAACCATCTTTTTGGCGACATTCCTCGAGAATTAGGTTATTTGGTCAATTTAGAAATCTTGTTCCTTGACAATAACCAACTTTTTGACCAAACTTTTTTCCTATTTAGAGCGAAACATGGCCCACAACGATGAGGCCGGCGGTTCGGGCGGCAAGCAATTCTGGGAGCTGTCCCAGGAGATGGAGGAAGAACCTCACCGCTATGAGGACGCCGCGGAAGACACCGATCCTGACTACACAACCCCTAGTGGCGTCGGGGATGACACCACTGATGGTGTCGCCGAGGATGCCACCACTGATGATGGCGGCGCACGCACAGATGGCAGCCAACCGAAGAGGCAACGGAAGGACCGGCGCTCGAACGTGCTCAGCACCGTCAAGGAGGAATTTACTGAAGTGAACTCCGACGGGCATCCAACGGCGCCCAAACATGTAGTCAAGGGGTACTCGGTTCAGCTCGGGTGCATTCTCCGGAGCACCGTCTCGATCAACACCGAGAACCTAAGGCATAAGGACCGAGGGAATTTGTGCTGCCTCCTCTTCACGAAGCTGCACGAACGATACAAGTTCCCCAATGAGTTTGCAAACACACGCCTCTCAGGGAATAAAGTGAACAGTGCCGCCCTCACGAGGATGAGCACGGCCCTGTCTACATGGAGAAGCACGGTGAAGGCAATGATTGAAAAAGGTGATAGTTATGAGAAGATCAAGGCGAAATATCCTTTGATGAGCGAAGATGACTACAAGGAGTTCAAGATCAAGTGCGAGAGCAGCGCAACCTCCGAATCAAGTCAGTGGGGGAAAGAAATGCGACAGTTGAACTTAGGGGTCCACCAACTCGGTCCCAGCGGTTATAGAGTGGCGGAGCCTATATGGGACAAGGAGGACGCGGAGCGTGCCAAGCAAGGCCTACCGCCCCGCTTCGAGAAATTCCCTGACAAGCAGACCAGGAACTTTGTCAGGGCCCGGTACAAGGAGGACCCGGTAACAAAGGAGCTTACCACGGATCCGAAGACCAAGGCGCTTGAGAAAGTTCTGGTAAGGAATACACCCCCGCGTAATTAGCTACATATATGGTTGCATTCTAGTTAATGAAGCCAAATTTCTAATGGTTCACATTCCTTCCGCAGGAGGCTGAAAGCAGTAGCGCGGGGTCATCTCAGAGCTCCCCTTTTGACACCCCTTTAAATAGGGCGTTGAACGTAATGAAAAACAAGGATAAGCTCAGTAAGCCGTCGTCAGCTGGTCGTGTGGCCGGCAAAGGCTTGTCCACAAAATGGTCGTCATACTATACCGCTGGTGGGCGAAAGGAGAAAAAGACCAGCTCGGAAAGCCAGTCGCGCGAGGTTCAAGAACTCAAGGCACAAGTGGCGCGGATTCCGGAGATTGTCCAAGAGCAAGTGCAACAACAACAACTGGGAACGACGCTCACCGCCATTGTGCCTACCTTGATTCAGGGGCTGACGACGTGGATTGCGGGCGGCCAACAGGGGCCTCCCCTGGTTCCCAGCTTCACGGCCAGCAACTCGCACAACGCGCAGGCGGCGCCATTGGTGTCTCCGGCGGAGGCGGTATTCGTGTCTCCGGCGCCGGCACGGGCATTGGAGCTTAATGCACCTGGGTGTACGCCGGCCGGCACCTCGCCAGCAAGCGGCCCCTCCGTCAGTTGCACGCGCACGCTTGCCATTGGCGGTGCCTCGACATTAGCCGAGCTCGACGGCATCACGGTAACTAAGCCTCTCGGCCGATGACGTCATCTCCTTGCCTTTGACTGGGCATCCCTGACGCCCTACATGTTTTCGCAGGGCGCCACTGATGTTCCTTGCACTCTCCTGCACTTCGTGGGCAGCGAGTTGGTCGATGTCGCCAAGGGCAGAATGGTTCAACCGGGAAACTGCGTGTTCCACGGTAATCCGATGCCACCCACCTTCTATAGGGTTGAACTGGTTCGGGTACTGCCAGGCTGCGACGAGTTGTTACCTCCGATTCGACCCGCTGGGGCCGACGAAGATGATGTGATGACCCTCAGCGCCTGTGTAAGCTGGCCCCTGCTTTGGCCGAAGAGCCAGATTCGTTTGGGGGCGGGGGACACCACCCCACAGACAAGACCGCCAGTCGTGCCAGTGCCAAGCCATGGCAAGAACTCCGCAACGCTACCGGACCTGCCGGACATCCCTATGGCACAGGATCCGAACATGCATATGGCACAGGATCCGGACGACGACGACAACGACGACGGTACATTTACCAACGTCGATAAGTACTTTGCCGAGCATGGGTACGGTGACGAGTTATGCGGGCCTCCTTCTCAAGAACCCAACCCTCAAAAAGACGACCGCGATCTAGCTGGTACGGCGGAGAAACCCAATTGCAACAGGCGTCGTCTGGCGTTCAGTTCTCAGGAGACGCCTCCAGCTGCCGCCTTCACCGAGCCTCAGATAGCTGAGGTGCCAAATATTATCAGCCCCAACATGCTCAAGCAGGCGGTCTGTGAGCAGAACTCGATCCCATTACAGCAGATCAAGAAGAAGGGACGGAAACGAAAGACTAACAAGGGCTCCAGTGCGAGCCAACCGGCACCGAGTACGATCAGTGCTCAGGACGGACCACCTTCACCTAAGGATATCTCGAGGAGGGTGCATGTGGCGGGTAGGCCGATGCTACTGACAAATATGCTCAATGCTGCAACCGGTGCTATGCGGAGTCTGCATGACAGTGTTCTTTCTTTGGAGAAGCGGCGTCTCAGAGAGAATGATGTGGCATACCCGGTTTTCGTGGCCAAGGTGCCAGAGGGCAAGGGCTTTGTGGATAGCGCCGTCGGGGGTACGATCGTCCTGCGATTTGATGACATCTTTGCTATGCTTAACCTTCATCCGCTGCACTACACCTTCGTTCGGCTGTTTTCGCTGAGTATGGAGATGCGGATCATTAGAGACAAGAACCCGGACATTGTGATAGTCGACCCCTTCTACATGCGTGCCAAGATCTTGGGCAGCGCTGGGGACCGGCAAGTCGCGAGTTCACACCTCGAAGGCGTCATTCTGGCAAACCCAGATAAGGATAACTTCCTCGTGCCTTACTTTCCCGAGTAAGTCATCTCCTAACCACCCCGTAACATATGATTTCTTAGATTTCGATCGTTCTTTTTTTTCTAACATTCCGTGTTCTGTGCAGTGACACACATTGCACACTCATCCTCTTAAGCCCGAAATATTCCATGGCCACGTATCTCGACCCGGACCGTGACTCCAAGATAGACTACACAAATATCAAGAAAGTTCTTGATGATGCTCTCCCCGGCTACGCCGCATCTGGAGGCACCTTTAAGAGGCCAGTTCGTAGGTACGGCAGGCACGTGTTCACCCACAATACGACGTTCCCCTGCGTCAAGCAGCCTCCTGGCGGTCAGAAGGATGCCTACTACGCCCTCCATCACATGCGGGCGATCGTGCGGGACCATAATCACCTTCTCCTACCAAATAATCTCAAATATTGGGCCGCAAGCTTGGGGGCAATCCAGGACGCGGACATCCGACAAGAATTCTTTCACATCCAGTCGGAGTTTACAGAAATCATCCATCAAGATGTCCTTCGTACCTCGGGGCAGTTCTACCTCAAATTTCAACCGTCCAACAGCGAGATAGACACAACGCTACAAATGCAGGCTGACAACGCCCGCGACTTCATGACCATCACGACAGACGGCGGCTTCATCCACGCTCCGGTCCCATGAGTCGAGTCAAAAGTTGTGATGCTATGTGTAGTTCTGAAACATTCATTAGCTCATGTTGTAATTAAACTGTAGTGAACTTGTATGTCTCTTTGGTTTGGACAGTCGTTCAACTTAGATGTAATCGATGCTATTTGTTAGTAGGACCATGAATCGTGCTATGGATGTCTTGCTTTTCTCTTCCGATCCTTTTGTTGCATACTTATATATTGCTTATGTATTGTCTGTTGTTTGGCTAGTGCATAGAGATGCCGTCGTATGTCGTGTACAAGGGTAAGGTTCCCGGAGTCTACGACGACTGGGAGGAGTGTCGGAGACAGGTTCACCGTTTCAGCGGTAACAGTTACAAAGGGTACACCACTAGGGCGGAGGCGGAATCTAAATACGCGCGCTATCTAGCGGGAGAGAGGAGGGAGCGTTGGAGGAACCGGATGAAGACCAGTTTCATCGCGATGATGCTCATCGTGATGACCGCATCTCTCTTCTATGTGATTGTAGTTTAGATGATCGATATCGACTTGTAATGTGAAGACAAACTCGCTACTCGCGGTCTCGAGACTTGTAATGTTCTATCTTCGTTCGTCTTTTGAATTCGGAGACTAATATGATGAATTGTATTCGGAGACTAATCTTCTATTGTATTCGATGAATCTGCTGTTGCTGTGTCCTGCTGCTTATTTTCTGTCCAATAATATATTTTGTAATCTGTGCAAAAATCAGAAAAGAAAATAATAATAATCCCTAATATACATACTAATGGCGCATCACGCCAACGTGCGCCATTAGTATGCCAAAGGATACTAATGGCGCATCCCAGAGCAGTGCGCCATTAGTATGCCAGAGGGTACTAATGGCGCATCACCCAGCAGTGCGCCATTAGTATGCCGAAGGATACTAATGGCGCATCACACTGCAGTGCGCCATTAGTATCGCAAAGCACATGGGTATATATGGCCCCCTGGGAGGCATACTAATGGCGCACCGTGGCCTATACTAATGGCGCACTGCTCGGTGCGCCATTAGAGTACCAGATACTAATGGCGCACCAGCGGTGCGCCATTAGTAAAAATTACTAGTGGCGTGATGCTAGTGGCGCACCAGTAGTGCGCCATTAGTAGGCAAAACTGGTGCGCCACTAGTAAGCCTTTTTCTAGTAGTGATACATTAAAATTGCCTTTGAAATGTATGGCCAGTATCATCTACCGCGCGGGAAAAATCCCGCCCTTTCCTATTTAATCGGGTTTGTATCGATGGATCGTGCGAAACAGCAAAACTATAGTACTACAAGTGACAGTTCACTGGGCCGTCGTGTCGTCTACTCCTCCGTCGTAAGAGTGGAGCGCTCGCTTTCATAAATCTTCTAGTCCCTTTCTCCGACATGTGGGACATCAAGCTACCGGGTCCACGTGCCATACCGGAATACAGTGCAGAGCAGCCGGGGTGAAGCACCCCAGTCATGGCGCCGGCGTAGTAATGAGCAATGAGGCGTCAAATCACAAGCTGCACCTTTCCTGCAGTTAAGTTGGAGGGACGAAGCAACCATCATTTCACTCGTTGCTGAATCCGCTTCTGCCTCATCTTCTTCAACTTAACCACGTGTTGCTTCTGCCGTTGTTCTGCCTCATGTGGGACGCGGATCGGCTTGGTAAAGCACTGACACGTGGGACCGCATGTTAGCAAACCGCCAGGACAACGTCCTCCGAAAATAAGAAGGCTAATCCTAGACTTACAAAGGGCTACGTAGCTGCTAAATATACTTTCCATCTAATCTATATATGCCCCCCTGATTTTCAGGTGGGGTGGGCCTAATCCTCTCCTTTAATCCAATCAAATAGTCCCACATCACATCAGTTCATAACTTTACGTAAACCATTACGTGGATGTAGCATTGCTCAAATAAGAAACCTCCCCCACCATCCGCTCGGCAAAATCACCTCCTTTTTACTAATCTTGATTCTATAATTTTTTAGATCAATCTAATTGAGATTTGTATAGATAGCACACATGAGCAAAACCAAGTGGTACGGTTAAGGGCATCCACAATGTGTAGCCAAATGTGAAAATAGCTTTTGGCATCGTGGGCACCATTGTGGATGGTGTTGCCAAAGCCAAAAAGATGGAACCGAAGCTCCCTGATTGATTGATTGAAGGAATAGAAAAATGCAACATCTCTCCTCTTTCTCCCATGCTTGGACGCATGTAGTACAGTATAGAGCACATAGTCTACTGCCCTGTCCCTTCTATCACAAATCACAAAGCAGTGAGGCGTCAAATCACAAAAGCACGGACGAAGCAACCATCATTTCACTCTTCGCTGACTCCGCTTCTCCATCGTCTTCTTCGAGAAACCATCTCACTGCACTAGTACTCCTAGTAGTACTAGTAAAGGACTTCCTGGATGCAAATAAGGCGGTTGTCTCGGCTTGCAGGCGGCACTTGCGAACGACTTACCGTGGTCTCGCTCAATGGTGCTCTCCGTCGAACGCACTTCGCCAAACCACCAAAAAAAGATATCGTCGACGTCACCGCAATGGGGAAGGAAGTCAAATATACTTACTACCTCCATTTTTTTGTACACAAGGCCAGTATATCAAAATTACAATTTGCAAAGGGCCACTAACACTAATCGAGGAAAAATTGATGGGGTTAGCAACCAAGGACATTAATATCCCCTGCATGCATGCGGAAGTGAGAAGGTTGGTTTGCATGGCGCTGCATTAATCAAGCGATGAGGAGTGAGATGGTTAGCTCTTTGGTCTGTGGAGAAAAAAATACGCATTAATTGACAAGTGAAACGAGGATTTGTATCGATTAAATCCCATGAAGGAAAACCCCGCCTTTCTTTTTTAACACTAGTACTCCTAGTACGTACGTACTTATCCTGTTTGGGTCTAGGCCTTGCATTGCCAAACTTCACCACACATTTTTGCCAAGCTTGCCTAAAGTTTTCAAAATGAGAAGGAGGTACACTTGCGCACGGCTGTCGCGGTCGCACCGCACCCTCACACGGTCGCTCCTGCACGCCGCGGTCGCACCGCACCCTCACACAGTCGCTCCTGCACGCCGCAAACCCAACCAAGGGAACGCACCCTCACTGACACGTGCTGTCGCATGTGAACAAACCAAACTCAGCCATCCTATCGCTGACACATAATTTTCGTTCATAGAGTATGTTTATCCAACCGCATGTTGGGGAGTATCCGTACGGCCCGTGCGGTGGTCTGTTGGGGAAGAAGAAGAGGTGAGGAAGAAGGAAAGAAGGGTTAGGAGACGTAGGATATTCATCCAACCGCCTGAAATGGTAGACTGACCCAAGTCAGGTGACTTGCATAACAAATATATGTTTTTACACAGCAAAAGATTCATAAAAACAACAACATAAAGAAAAACTATCACTGCTCGCGGAAAGAGACGGCCTCGTCGTCTTTGGCTGCCGGCGCGAACCAGCCGTCGCTGCCGACATGTGTCTCCGCACCGTGGTTGTCCTCGGCCTCCAGCTACTAGTTCAAGCGGAGCATGCGGGCGCTCTGCACGGGCGAGAGCATAGCCCGCTTCAAGTCGAGGACGTCCGGTTTCGCCTGCAGGAGGGCCTCGATGGTAGCGGCATCCGCGCGCTCCGCGTCGAGTCGAGCCTCCGCCGCCCAGTTCAAGTCTAGGACGTCCGGTTCCGCTTGCAGGAGGGCGTCGATGAGAGCGGCATCCGCGCGCTCTGCGTCGAGTCGAGCCTCTGCCGCCCGGTTCAAGTCCAGGACGTCCGGTTCCGCCTGCAGGAGGGCCCCGATGGCAGCGGCATCCGCGCGCTCCGCCTCAAGTTGAGCCTCCGCCGCCCGGTTCACATCCACGACATCCGGTTCCGCCTCCAGGAGAGCCTCGATGGCAGCGGCATGCGCGTGCTCCGCGTCGAGTTGAGCCTCTGCCTCCCGGTCCTCCTTTAGTATTGCCATGTTGAACCGCTGGTCCGCCTGCACCATGCGGGACTCGGACGCCGGCACGAAGTCGACGTCCATCGTCTCATACCCACGGGGGCCTTCTGCGCCGCGACCTCCGCCATGAACATTGGATCGACTTCCTCCTCCTCGTAGCTTGGCTCCAGAGAACTCGGGGATTGGCCCGCCGCAAAGCGAGCTTGGTAACGGAGGTCTGTGGCGCCGACCGCCGCCGCGATTTCTGCGCGGCGCTCCGGCGCGAGCATCTTGTAGTAAGTGATCTTGCGGCGCACCATGGCTTTCCGGCGAACTAGGGGACGCTTGATGCGGGCTAGGGGATCGAAAGGTGGGGGAATGGGCTGGAGATTTGGTGTGGTTTTAGGGCAGTGGCTGGCGTAGGCCGAGCAGCGAAGGTTCTGGTGTGAATAGTGGTTCCGGTGACGACCGGTCAATCGGTTTTGACTGTACATCGCTCTTGTCGCGTTCGCGTTGCAGCCCGGCACGCTGGACCCTCCACGTCGCTCACCGAATGGAACGCGCTTTGTCTTGCGTTTTCGCTCGCTTGTGGGACCGCAGTTGAGAGCAAACCGACGTCCCTCCCCCTCCCCCGCCCGCGTCATTTATTATACCACCACTCCCTCCGTTTTATGCGGAGTAAATAAAAACAGAGGGAGTATACTACGGATGAGGATCCCCTGATGTGGCCGAACCCATTGAGTAACTGACATGCGGGGCCTAGCAAGCATGGGGTCCGCCAGTAAGTGACCGAAAGGGAGGGTAAGGCAGGGATACCTACGTCAGAGGATCCACTTCCACTATACTACTTTGACCAAATGTTAGAGTAATAATATATGACATGCAACTTACACAAATGTTAGAGTAATAATATATGACATGCAACTTACACAAAGCATACAGGGTCTAATGCGTTTTTCGAGGCTAACTTTGACCAAATGTTAGAGTAATAATATATGACATGCAACTTACACAAAGCATACGGTCAAATTCGTATGTGAAAGGAGTTTCCAATGATATAATTTTCACATTATACATCTCATGTACTATTAATCTTGTCAATAGTCAAATTGGAAACCATCTCGAGTACAAATCTAGGAGTACGTACGAATCTAACAATATTGATTGGGCGTTGTTGAATGTTGATACCTTTTTGATCAAAGTAGAGATACTTTGACTACACATAAAACTTATATGTAAACTAGAAAGGATAGGGGAGTATATTGTACGTTCAAAAACGAAACGAACATTGAATACCCTTTATATATGATTTGCGGATGCTGTGATCACCGGTTCAAAATTTTGAATCCGCCTTAGGTATCACGCTCTGTTGGAAAAGGCAGTGCCTAGGAGGCGCTTAGGCACGCCTAGGCGCTAGGCAATGGCCAAACGCCTCGCCTAGGGCATAAGCAGAAGTCTAGGCAGAGCAAGTAAGAAATTGTCTACCCAAGCGAGAAATCATGCCATATTGCACTGATATGCCAAAAGGGCCATATTCCAATCATAGTAGCAGGTAGTTAACATACTTATATGCCCTAAATTAATAAAATACACATATAATAACCACATATACACCCTGATAGTAAAAATTATATAACCGCCAAGGCTGCGCCTTGGGCGCTTAAGCACCGCCTAGGCACTAGGCGAAGGCCAACCGCCTCGCTTACGCCTACCGCTTTTTCCAACCCCTATCACGTGCCCCCACTCGTTCCCTCTCGATTTCATCTCGGGGTCCGGAGATCTACTGAAAGAGGACTAGGGTGGGTACATGCGAATGATACTCGGCGGAATGTTCAAATGAGGCATGCGGGAGGATGGACTCGACTGGAGGGCGACATGATCAATGGAGAAGAGGGTTGGAGAGGAATGAGAAATAAGCAAACGCCACATGATTATACTTGAACGGCTCAAATAAACAATAAGTTGTCTCGCTTGGCCTACATAGTGAAAGGCCTAATGCGCAACGCGGAGCACTGACGCTTGAATATGGCCGGGAAAACAGGGAAACCGACATGTGGGGCACACCCGTCGGGACGACGTAGCGCAGACTAGTCCAATGGAGGAGCTGGCCCACGACCTTCTCGCCACCGACAACCGTTCATGTGGGTCGTTGGGGCCAACAACGGGGCGCAGCTCTAGCACTGCCTCTGGACACGGCGACCGCGGTGAGCGACACACTCATATCGTCGCTAGACACAGTCGGTTTCAGTGTGCCGAGGGTGGCGTTAGTGCTGTGGCACGACCAACGGTATGTTTGGTTTGTGCCCACGGTTGCCCCATCAAAGCATTGGGTAGCCAAAATTTTGGTTGAGGTATTGGTTGCCCATGATTTGCCCGACATTGGCAAGAAAAATGAACTAGAGTTGGCTAGAGTTCATTGGCATGCCAAAGAAATGGAAACCATCCAAACAAAGACCAATCTTTGGGTCATGACCAAAATTTTGGTTAAGGTATTGGTTTCCCATGATTTGGCCGACATTGGCAAGAAAAATGAACTAGAGTTGGCTAAAGTTCATTGGCATGCCAAAAAATGGCAACCATCCAAACAAAGACCAATCTTTGGGTCATGACCAAAATTTTGGTAAGGTGCACTTTGGCCACAATCCAAACACACCCCAACACCCGGCTCGTCGAGGATGCACGGGGCGCCGCGACGCGTCCGCGGAGTGGTGTAGCGCGGCCAACTGCATCCTCTGGACCTGAGACCATGCCGGGTCGTCTTGCTTTTTCAATGACATGCGGGGATCGCATGTGAGCAAAGGGCATCTCCAACGTTGCCACGACCACAGCTGACTACCCTGGCACACCAAAACCCTCGTCCCTCGCGCCGTCGCGCGGTGCGTTCTCAGCCGGCGCCAGCTGCCCGCATTCATGCCGTCCGTTCGTATGTCGTCATTAAGAGGCTCGGTGCCCGAGGAACCAACTCTAGCGACTTAATGACGCACCCGGACGCTTGGCCTCACCGGAATGCGCTACTTAAAGCGGCAACGCCCAGCTAACCTCCACACCATAGCGCATCGTCCTCCTACCTGGCACCACATCCGCCATGACCGCAAGTGCGAACGCTCTACGGTAGAGCTTGTCTTCGGGGATGAAGCTCGAGGTCGCCGTCCTCGCTCAAGTCGCCTCTCGCGACGCAATAGCGGCGTAGCCGGACGCGACCGCACAAGCGGTGGCCACGCTGGCGGCCGACGACGGGAGCACCGTCAGCCACGCGTCCTACTTTCCGCCGTCCAACGTCCGACACCGCCGAGGTTGGGGACTCCTCCGAGGATGAGTAGGGCATGGGAGGCGGCAGGGCATGGTGTGCCAACTGGCCGATCCGTATCCCGTGTTCTACTCTTCCTCGCCGGAGACCGTACCTTCACTTCACGGGTCTTGAACCCCGCCCCCGTACATAGAGATTGCAGATGGAGGACGTCGGTCGCCGCCGTAGAATAGGTTTAGGGTCGGGTTTCTTTTATTTTTCTGTCCTATAAAAGTTCGAAATGTAATGAAAATCTGCCGTGTTTGCATTAATCTCGGCCGGTGTATATGAACTTTCACAATAATATACATGGTGGTGGGCCCCTCCCTCCCCCAATCTACAATCAACAGCTCACACGTTTCACATTACGTTAATTACGTAACTGGGATTACGTAGGTGTAGCATTACTCGTCCTAAAAAACACAACTAAGCCAACCTCCCAGCATATCGCGCGGGAAAAGACCCGGCCGCGCCGTTTTAGTCGGGATTACCGGATTACTAGTAGTAGTATCGATGGGTCACGCGAAGCAACAATTTTTTTTAGGGGGCAAAGCACCTAGTTTAAAAGAAAAAAAGGCGGTACACTCACAGCACTCCTATCGCGGTCGCATTGCACACCACACACGTTTGGTCCTGCACACGGCTCACGCAAACGGAACGCACTTCGGCTTGCCTCTTCACTCACACGTGGGACTGCACTTGGAGAAACCGACCATGCGCCAAACTCCCCCCGCCCACCGCGCGAAAATCCTCCCCCCCCCACACAGCCAAAAATTCCCCCCAAATCCGATTCAACCGCCC
>NC_057802.1:178985792-178995001 GCF_018294505.1 Triticum aestivum | reverse complement strand
TCCATTCGCTCCACCAAAGCTGCCCTCCCTGCCGCGCCGATACGTCGGCGCCGCGGTTCGGCGATCCTCTCGCTCCCACAGTACGCTCTCGTAGACTGCCGTCCTCTAGCCGCGCCGCCACCTCTGGCTACGTTCTTGTGGAGGCGCACGGCGGTCAGCGCCGCCACCGCTGGCGACGTTCGTGTGGAGACGCACGGCGGTCAGCTTCTCCCACGGTACACGCTTTCTAGACTGAGGCCACGTTCATGTCGGTGTATCGCTGAATGTTAGCTGATAGACGCTGTTAATCTCACTGTTTGCCGAAGTAGTTTACTGTCAATATGCTTTGCTTAAGAAGCATCCTTGCCCTGTTTTGCACTCAATCTGCTTAGCTGAGATGGCATGCCAAGGCCGATTAGTTGCTAAAATATCCTGCCATATATTTATTGTGACGTAGATTGCCATGGTCTAGTAGCCAATCTGTTAGGTGAAATAGCTCTACACCGTTTTATACTCGATCTTTGTTGTTGCGATGGCCTTCGATAGTTCGATGGCTGTTTGCTCGGCCTCATTGACTGCTGAAACAGCCTGCCATAATTTGGCACTCAAATCTGTTTGCTGAATTAGCTTTACATATATTTCATTACTTAGATCTGCTTGTCCAAATATCTTGCCATAGCTTTAGACATCGACCTAGGTATTTTTTTTCTGGGCTGCATAAAAAAGCATATATGTTTTTCCTGTAATATCTAGTAGAAGAACTAATTTGTATGTCTAACAGATGGACAAGACTTGGATAACTTCTGCTCGAAGATTCTCCGTTGAATATGTCGAGGGGGTTGAAAACTTCATGAACTTTATCAGAGCTGAGTACGGTGGTCCGAAATCAGATGTGCTCTGCCCGTGTAGCAGTTGTATGAATTCAGTTACAAGACCCCAGTCAACTATGCAAAATCATCTACACTTGTATGGGATGTCGGTCACATATACTAGGTGGGTTCATCATGGTGAAGCTGTGAACGTCAATGTTATTGACTACGTGGAAGCAGCAGATCACCATCTTGATCTGCCTGATGCTCAGGTGGAAGAGGAGGAGGAGGTGGTGGTGGCGGAGCCAGTGAGTTTGACCAACATTGAAACAATGCTACGAAATGCTCGTGCATTCCGTGAACTTTCACCTGCAGAAGAAAAACGGTGGGCCCGCATGTTGGAACAATGCAACGTTGCTGTCACCCCAGGAAATAAGCTGTCAGTATTCTCAGCTATGGTCACCTTTCTTCAGGTGAAGACATCTGAGTGGATGACCAACAAATCATTCGATGCGATGTTGGCTGCTTTCCGCGAATCTTTCCCAGATGCGTCTGAGCTGCCACACACCTACAGTAAAATGAAGAATTTCCTTCGTGCAGTTGGAATTGGATATGATATGATCCATGTTTGTAAGAATAATTGTGTTCTGTTCCGGAAGGATTATGCCAACTTAAGTGAATGCCCGAAATGCAAATCATCAAGATGGAAAGATGGCGATGCTGTGAAGAGGATTCCTCATAATGTTCTGAGACATTTTCCAATTATACCAAGATTGCAGAGGTTGTTTCATGATGCTGAAACAAGAGAGGATGTACTGTGGCATTCTAGGAACCAGGAGTACAGAGATCAGAATGTAATGAGCCATCCATCTCATGGTAGTGAGTGGAAAAGCTTCAATGATAAACACAAAGAGTTTGCTGCTGACCCGAGACACATTAGACTTGGCTTAGCTTCAGATGGATTTAACCCATTTGGCCACCAGAGCGCCACATATAGCATGTGGCCAGTGCTTGTTATCCCTTACAACATGCCTCCAAATGTCTGCACCAAAGAATCAAACTACATGATGGCCTTGCTCATCCCAGGTCCAAAAAGTCCTGGAAAGGATTCTGATTTGTTCATGGAGCCTCTTGTGGAGGAACTTCAATAGCTATGGAAGGGTGTTCTCACTCGAGACCTATATAGCAGCCCACCAGCTGATTTCTTTCTGCGTGCTGTTATAATTTGGTGCATCCATGATTATCCGGCTTTGGGCACTATGTCAGGGCGAACGACACATGGTTACAATGCATGTGTTCACTGTGACAGGAATCCGCTGTCATACGCAATACTTAGCAAGATCTGTTACATTGGACACCGCCGTTTCCTTGCCAAGGACAAGCCACATCCTAGAAAATACCGAAGACATGTGTTCAATGCAAAGCATGAAAACCGTGATGCGCCAAAGAGGCTCACCGCCGATGAGTTGCAAGTGGAATTAGAGAAGGTCAGGCATATTACACCAGGAAACCATCCTGGTAATGGTAGCGGGAAAAGGAAGCGTGGCAGGGTAGAAGAGAGATTATTGTTTACCCGCAGGTCCACTTTTTGGGACTTGGAGTATTGGAAAGATTTGGATCTGCGGCATAATCTTGATGTGATGCACATCGACAAAAATATATGTGACAACATTATCGGCACACCTCTTAATATTGAAGGCAAGGCGAAAGATACCTTAAAATCTAGGATTGATTTGACACACCTGGGTATCAGAAAGGATTTGCAGGTGCAAGATGAAGGTAAACCACGGTATATGGCACCAGCTGTGTACGTCTTGGACAAGGGAAAAAGAAAAGAATTCTGCGAGGTCCTGTCACGTGTGAGATTCCCACATGGATTTGCTTCCAACCCTGAAAGGAGAGTCAGTGCATATGGAAACAAGGTACAAGGGTTGAAAACTCATGACTGCCACGTCCTACTTCAAAGGGTTTTACCTGTTATCCTTAGAGGATTGGGCCGCCCTGACTTATATAGAGCAGTTGCAGAGTTGGGACAATTCTTCAGGGAACTCTGCAGTAGGAATATCAGGATAGATGCTTTGGAGCATCTTAGAGACAAGATACCAACTATCCTATGCGACCTTGAGAAGATATATCCTCCAGCCTTCTTTGATGTGATGGTGCATTTGGCTGTTCATCTACCTGATGAGGCACTACTTAGAGGTCCAGTACAGTATGGCTGGATGTACCCTATTGAAAGGCGGCTAGGCACTTTCAAGGGCTATGTTAGGAACAGAGCTAGACCCGAGGGTTCCATTGCAGAGGCCTACATTGCTAGAGAAGCGTTGACATTCTGCTCAAAATACATTGAAACAGCTGATCAGCTTAGCAAAGAGGTGGGTGAAGACAATCCCGGGCTCAATGTTTTCGATTATTCTGTTCGAGTTATAGGGAAGAGTCGACAAGAGGACAAACCTAAAGATTTGGACAAAATGGTTTGGTATGTGTTGAGTAACTGTCCTGAGATACTACCTTATATCAAGTAAGTGCAGTACTGCAGCTTATACATCGTAATCTACTAAACTTGCAGCACATTCTTATATATTTAGATGTTTGACGCGATCACTATGTTGTGCAGCATCTACAAAGAGGAGTTACTGCTGCAAAATCCAAGAAACGTTGACAAACTGGTTATGGCAGGATTTGCGAAATGGTTCAAGAACCATGTAAGCTTTTCAAGTGCACTGTCAGTTTTTTTAATATATTGAGTACATAAGATGATCAGCTTGTCTATTTTCTAACCATAGGTTAAGAATATGCGGGAGGATGGGCAGGCAGTTGATGATGCCCTTTACTCACTAGCAATGGGTCCTGATACTCGGGTAAGACATTATGAATCTTGCGTTGTTGGAGATGTGCGCTACAACACCCTTGCACGAGACGAAGGCAGGAAGACACAAAACAGTGCCATCATGAGCACGGACACGTATGACAAAGAGACAACTGAAATGTATGCTAACATAACAGACATTGTTCAGTTGCAGTATATGTCCAGTTTCGAGGATCATTGGTGTGTGGTTCTGTTGTGCTGTCATTGGTATAACCTGTTTTCCAGGATCGCAAAACCCAGAGCTAATGATTATTTCAAATCCATCAATGTCAAGGTGGTGTACCAGACCAACGAGCTTTTTATTTTGGCAAATCAAGCAACACAGATATTTTTCTTGGAAGACACATTTGCACGTAGCGATGACTGGAGAGTATTGCAAAGGTTTGAGCAGAGGAATTCGTTTAATAAAGTTGCACAACAAGATGATGCTTACACTGCTCCTGATGTACAAGATAACACAAATGTTCCTAATATCTTTGAACCATCACGTCAATGACGCCGGCGAAGAGATTGCCTGTCGTGCTGTGGACATACAAGAGTTGATCAAGAAGAAGCCAACGTTCGAGGACGTTGAGGACGAAGAAGAAGATGACACCGTGGGGAATTACGATTCAGACTGATACACATGGCGAAGATGTTGACGCTGCTGCTGCTGCGGATGATGATTACATTGCTTTTGTCGTATTTGCCTGTCAGAAGACGTTTTTTTATCTACTATGTGAAATTGTGTTTGCTATGACAACTGAAACCTGATGAACATGTTGTTTAGTATTTTGCTGTGAGAACATCACTTGTTATGTATGCTGATTTGTGTTTGGTGATTGTATGACAACTAAAACATGATGACATTGTTGTTTAGTTGTACTCATATTTGGCTGTGAAACTTGAATTTGATGACATAGTTTGCTGTTGGACTGCAATTTGCTCGACGTCTTCGAATGAGAACAAAGCTGACCCGACAGGGCCTCTGCTATTTATTTATTTATATGAGCAAAAGGGGATACCCCCTGATTTCCGTTAATAGAAATCATTCGATGTTCACAACACTACGCCCAGCCTGCTACACAGGTTTCATTCATTACTAGTTTCAGCAAAGTGCTCATGTCGTAGCCACTGAATACATCACGAGTGCTACATACACTGCAAATAAAGAGACAATCATCCTACAGAGCACATCGATTTTGCCCATTATCTTCACAAGCTCTTTCATCTCCTCATTGCTGTCAAGGCTGTTCAGCAGCTGTTGCTTGGCCATGATCAAAGGAACTGCATCTTTAACCTTCTGCTCTGCATCTTCCTTTTCTGCCGTTCCTTCAGTTACTTGTCCAACACCCCAACCTGCTGGTATTGGAATTCCTCGGCTAACCAAATAATCAGCGTAGTTGCATTCCCCCACATCAGCAACTTCCCAGAAATACAAATCACACGAATCTTCCCTTTTCTGCACGAATCAAATTGGAAGATCATCAACCAAATTATTAAAAAATCAGCAACTGAAAGCAGCAGAACAACACTTAAACATATTATTACCCCATGATTCAGGCATTTGTAGAAGACTCGGCCAGGGTTGCGGATTGTGGTTGAGACGCGACGGATGACTCTGCGTGATTTGCAGCAGTGCCACCACACCAACGGCAGCGGGTTGCGATGAGCAATCGGCTGCGGTGCGCGTGCCGGCGGGGGTGTGATGAGACCCACAGGCGATGGTACGGGTGGCGACTTGGCGCATATCTGGTTGTTGCCTGCTGAAGAGCAGGTGGATGAGCAGCCAGCGGACATGGTTGCTGCGGCCAGAGCTTCTGATGCTAGGCAGAGTAAGTAGAGAAGAGGAGAAGCGAACGTTGAATATGTCAGTTTCATTACTTGCAGAGTAGCATAGCACCATATATAGTCATAGTCTAGGTTTGGATTCGAACCAGCTACAGGAGGGACCTCCTTGTTTTGCGAAAAAAATCATTTCTCCACCTGACAGTTGGGACCCACCGGCTGTATCTTCGCATGAAAGGAAGTGCCTCCTTGTTTTGCGAAAAAAATTATTCTTCCCGTTGAGAGCTGGGACCCGTCAGATTTGGTCACTCACTTGTGGGCCTACTAAGTGGACGTGTACGCACGACTTTGTCAACTTAATCAACAAATGATTCTAGCAGCTGGACCGTTGGATGTTAATCCAACAGCCGTGCTCCTTCTTCAACCTCTCTTCTTGCTCCTGTCTCCCGTGGGCGGCACCGCGGCTGTGCTTCCGCGCACCCGAACCAGTGAAGTTTCCCACTCCTCTCCATCTGCGACTCCACTGCCCCGTCTTCCCCATCACCGGGTCGTTCCAGTCTGGGTGCGCTCGGCACGGTGTGGTCAACGTGGTCAACAACCGAGAGTCATCGGAAGATGACTGTACATGAGAGGCTGACAGTGGGGACGCACCGCACCCATGGACGCATGCATGCAGCGGAACGCGGCGAGGTCAACGTGGTCAAGGAACGACTTCCATCGGAAGTATACTGTATGTGGAGAGTCTCAGCTGGGTCCACGGCCGCAGCAAGTAAGTGCCTCCTTATTACGCGGAAAATAATGATTCCTCCAACTGACAGCAGGGACCCACTGGACGGGCCACCGTATTTTGCAAAAAAAGCGTTTGCCCCCTGACTGCTGGGACCCACCTGACGGGCCACCGTATTTCGCAAAAAAACGTTCCCCCCGCTGTCAGCTCGGACCCACCGGAAGTGCCTCCTTATTATGCACAAAAAAATGAATACTCCCCCGGCTAGCTGGGACCCACCTTGGTGGGAGGCTGACTTGTGGGCCTACTAAGTTGACGGGGACGAAGGGCTTTGTCAACTTAGTCAATATGAACGATTCTAGCTCCAGTTACCGTACGATGTCCATCTAACGGACGTAGTGCTTCTTCAACATCTGGTCTTCTTGCTCCAGCCGCCCAAAGCAGCGCCGGTCGTGCCGCATGCTCCTGCCTCCCGTGGCCGGCCGTGCTGCCGCGGAGGCCTCACCGCCCCCTACTATTCTCACCGCTGGCCAGGCCCTGCGGCGACGGCAGCCTCACACCACAGCCGAACCAGTGAACCCTCGTACTCCTCTTCGCGCGGGCTTCCACTGCCGCGTCTTCCCCGGCTCCGCGTCGTCCCCTTCCTAGGCCTCGCCGTCGTCCACCGCCGTGGTGCTCTCCGCGCGGCGTGGTCAATGTGGTCAAGGAACGACTTCCATCGAAAGAGTACTGTACGTGGAGAGGCTGACAACTGGGTCCACGGCCACAGCCTAGTTTTTTTGTGATTTGCCAAGTAAGTCGCTTTGTCGGGCCTGTTGGGCTGCAAATCTTTCAAGACGAGGAGAGTTTTCATTCGGCTGGTCGAAAAAATGGCCCATCAGTAATGAGAAATGGGCTGTACATTTTTAAAACACATCAAACCGGCAATTAGTTTCAAATATCTTTTTTTTCATTTTGAGATTTTAAATTACATTAATTTTTTTGCGTGGAGAATTTGTTGGATTTTATATTGATATACATTTATTTTTAAAATCAGTTTGAATGTGAGTCGAAATTTCGGGATTAAAAATAGTTCGGACCGCACCGAAATATGCAAATTTTCGTATAATTTTTTAACCGTGGCCACAATATGGGCTGTAATGCTAACAAAAAGAATATGGGCTCCAAAAAACCTTAATAATTAGCAAATGGGCTGTAAATTATTAGAAATAATGGCAGATGGGTTGTATGCTGTTTTTCACATATTTGAGGCTTTCCTAAAAAAAGGTTGACGCACAAGCAGTGACTGTTGGATGGCCATCCAACGGCCGTCGTGCTTCTTCAATCTCTGCTCTTCCTGCTCCAGCCGCTCAAACAAGCGCCGGCGGGACTGCCTGCTCCCTCCTCCCCGCGGCCGGCTCTGCTGCCGCGCAGGCCTCACTGCCCCACCGTACTCCCATCGCTGGCCTAGCCATCCCTCTACTCACCCACACCTGCTGTTATTCTCCGGCGACGGCAGACGAACCAGTAAACCCTCGTACAGTCGTACTCCCCTCCGCGTGGGAAAAAACTGCCGAGTCTTCCCTGCCTCCGTGTCGTTCCCTTCCTAGGCCTCGCCGTCATCCACCGCCCTGGTGCTCTCGGCGCGGCCTGGTCAACGTGGTCAACGACCAACATGCATCTGAAGTGGACTGTACGTGGAGAGGCCGACAGCTGGGTCCACGGCCGCACGCAAGGAAATGCCTCCTTATTACGCGCAAAATAATGATTCCTCCACCTGACATCAGGGACCCACCGAAAGGGCCTCTGTATTTCATGAAAAAAACGTTACCGCCGCTGACAGCTCAGACCCACCAGCTATATCTTCGCATGCAAGGAAGTGCCTCCTTATTACGCACAAAAAAATGAATACTCCCCCTGCTAGCTGGGACCCACCATGGTGGGAGGCTGACTTGTGGGCCTACTAAGTTGACTGGGACGGGGGCCTTTGTCAACTTTAGTCAATATGAACGATTCTAGCTCCAGTGACCGTACGATGTCCATCCAACGGCCATAGTGCTTCTTCAACCTTTGGTCTTCTTGCTCCAGCCGCCCAAAGCAGCGCCGGTCGTGCCGCATGCTCCTGCCTCCCGTGGCTGGCTGTGCTGCCGCGGAGGCCTCACCGCCCCTACTATTCCCACCGCTGGCCAGGCCCTGCGGCGACGGCAGCCTCACACCGCAGCCGAACCAGTGAACCCTCGTACTCCTCTCCGCGCGGGCTTCCACTGCCACGTCTTCCCCGGCTCCCTGTCGTCCCCTTCCTAGGCCTCGCCGTCGTCCACCGCCCTGGTGCTCTCGGCGCGGCGTGGTCAACGTGGTCAAGGAATGACTTCCATCGGACGTGGACTGTACGTGGAGAGGCTGACAGCTGGGTCCACGGCCGCACCAAGGAAGTGCCTCCATATTACGCGGAAAATAATTATTCCTCCACCTGACAGCCGGGACCCACCGGACGGGCCACTATATTTCGCGAGAAAAAAACGTTTCCCCCTGACTGCTGGGACCCACCAGCTACATCTTGGCACGCAAGGAAGTGCGTCCGGGCAAAAAAAACGATTCGCCCCCTGACTGCTGGGACCCACCAACTACATCTTCGCAGGCAAGGAAGTGCCTGACAGTCGGGACCCACCTGGTCGAAGCGTACGTAGCGTTGTCATTCTGGTCGCGAACGTGTACGTACATATATACTGGTGGATGTAGAGGCGCGCACGTGTCGTAGTAGAGGCGTGTACGTGTCGTAGTAGAGGCGCGCACGTAGCATGTACACGTACGTACAGCGGCCAGGGTGCAAGAAAGAAAATACGGCCACGTATGTGTACATACGGGTGGGGTCTCGAACGCCTACACGCGCATACGTACGGCCAGGGCTCGTGTACATGGCTGGGTCGGAACGGAGAAACAGCGTCGTCGTCGTGTTCATGGGGAGGCAACGGAATGCGTCGTGTTCATGGGGAGGCAACGGAATGTGTCGTGTTCATGGGGAGGGGTGTGGCGTACCGCAAAACGGAGGAAACAGACCTCCTACGGTCGAAACGGGGGT